>NW_013667658.1:117446-155103 GCF_000517525.1 Limulus polyphemus
TATTTGTCATACTTTTGCTTCAGCCAAATTTTTAGTAAAATATCCTACTTTTTTGTGGCCATGGGTCTTAAAAAAAGTTAAATAGATAAAGAGGAGTATATTTTATTATTAGTAAACAATAACATCATTAATAACACAACATGTTCTTTAACCTTGTCACTATGGATAGGTTAAAGTGCACACATCACAATCTTTTACAGAGTTAAATTCAAAATTTAATTAAACTACTTTATTATCGAAGTATATGAATAAACTTGGCATAAAAGCATAATTAGTAAATCAAATTTTAATGTTATATAAGTTTTAACTTCTTAATTGTAAAAGGAAATATTTAAATAAATCCTAAACCTCCCCTTGTATGAGAAGTATGTAATTTAACATAAATTACTCATTATAATATAGTTATTACTCAGGCAAAACATAATTTTTTAACCTTCTATCTTATTAGCTTAGAGCTCTAAACTATAAAATCAGACCCACATGACATAACCACCTGCCACATCCTCTCTTTCAGAAATTGCCAATAATTCTCTCTAACATTTTATATTATATTACATTGTTTTATGTACAGAGAATCATATTTTGCTTCCAGTTTGAAAATTTATTTCCACAAAATTATCAAAGGTTATAATATGACTAATTTTGTGGTTACTATGGTGGTTATGAATTAGTTGCAATGCACCTTTCCTGTGTGAAAAGAGCTCCCAAGTTGTGATATATCTTGTAGGATATCTGCAATAGGCCCATGCTAAAAGTAACTTTGATCAGCACCTACAGCCAAGTAGCCTGCTTCCCAGGATGTAAATTTTCCAACAGAATGAACAACCAATAAAAAGGACATGGCTGTAAAGCATTCCAGATATACAGGGTGTGAATGTGTTTGTGGCTGGAACATGTAGACACTGCCAAAATATTGCATTATCTACATTGAATGGAGCAGTGCTTTTTGAAAGCACATTATATCTACCCCTGCCTATTTTTTTTCTTCTTCTTCTTCTTTTAATGGAATGGTACCCAGCTTTTTACATTACCTAACATCACTGATAATTAATATTTTGTTGATGTGTTTAACTTGGATTTGGCTTCTTAAGTATTATATTTTGGCTCTTTGGGAGATGGTCTAAACCAATTACTCCAAGTTCTTTCTCGGTGAGAAACATGATTTTTCTCTTGTTGTTTTTACCAGGATTTCATTGACAAATCTTCAAGTAATGTCTGTGGAAGATTTCACATGTTTTTACTTCTTCCAAGCACTATCATTGACAATTTGCTGAAGTAAATATTTACTTTTTACCATTACATATGACTTGTTTTCTTTGCTTTTTGACAGTTGGTGTTTGGCATTGACTTGTATTTTTCATTAACCATCTCTCTTGATGAATGTCCAATATGTGAGCCTCTGACAGTATCCAGCATAAAATCTTGTACTCTGCTTCCTTACATTGTACTTGGAACCCATTTGTAATATTTTGGATTGAAGCATTTTATTTTACTTTCTGGTTTAATGGACATCTAATACTGATATTTCTCTGCATCACTTTGGTCAGCACTAGATAAAATGATAGTTGCTGCTGACTCATTCTGCTACTCTCTTTGATTGTTCAGAATTTGCACACCACTTTGAAAATGTTTGATCTGGTGTGTTTCCTGGTAACTTCCCTACATTAGAAGTTTTTACCCTTGATAACACTAAATCTTTTTAGGTTATACTCATGTGAACACCTTTTCTGCTGAGCAATTTGTCTCAACCATTTACTTGATGTTGTCTCATTATATCAGGGCTTATGCCATCTAGTGTGCTGTTATGGGGCTTTTAATGAAATTCACATGATTCCATACATAGAGATCTGTCTTATTCCCAACATCCAAATGATTCTTCCATAATTTGGGAACTGTGAGACTATGCATGTGGTACAGTGATGCATATTTATTTTCATGGTCTAGTTCATTAAGCTTTTCTTACTATTCTTCATTAGGAGTGTCAGATGTTAAGTTATGTTTGCCAATTGTCAATTAAAGGCTTTACTTATACTTCTTAATAGTATAAATTTATACTGTGTTGCTGTTGTTGTTGGGCTTAGGATTCTGTGACTTGTTGGTGATAAATGAACAGCACGCACTCCAATTGTTTTCAAAATAATATATATATATTCGGAACAATTTAAATATATGTACAACAAATTCTTCACACTATAGAGATTATAGGCATATCATAGACACTATATATATATAGTTCTTGTTGTTAAAGGTCCACTTAGATCTATTCATTTGCTTTAGAATTTCAGTTGACAAGCCTAACTATTTTCTCTGTTACTATTGCACTAGTATTCTGTGTATAATTCACTTACAATTGTGGTGTGAGTATACTGCTCTTCCACTAATTGTTTGGTCTTCTTTCTTCAAAATATCCTCTGTTCCTTTTGTCAAAGTGCACTCCTGTTGATTCAGTTACTTAAGAATCACAGTTTGATGGAATAAATTATTATTATTATCTCCTTTTTTACTGTTAGTCTTACTCTAACATATTAAATGTTAGGCTTATCATTTCTCTGGTAGTTAACTTCATGCCAAACTTTTCTTTGGCCGTGACTTTACTCTCTTCTGCTATTACCTGTCTGCTGTTTCCACTCATCTCACACTATTTGTATGTTTATCACTAAATCATCTGCCCACAACATTTGATAGTCTCAGCTTCAATGAATTATAAACACAGCTTCCAACAGTTATCTGCTTTTAACTCTCTTATTATAAAAAAATACTAAACAATCATAAAATATTAACTCACAAAATATATTAATTAATAGTGTCTACACTAAACAGTCTTTTATATCATGACAAAGAGTGAGTCTCATTCTTTGCTTTCTCTAGTCCTTTCTCCACATATACATAGGAAGTAATGGTAGAGGTAAGTTCTTGTATTTGAAATTAATTTTTTAACTGAAGAATGAAAATTAAAAGTTTCCTATTCCATATTCTTCCCACATCAGATAAAGATCTTGAGAAAATCTGAATTTACAGAGTCATTCAGAATGTTGGCCCATTCATGGGGAGTATGTGTATGGATAAAGATGAATCCCCAACTTATTGCTCAAAGATATGACAGGTCATGCAGTTTAATGGCCAATGGGGATAGGTGGAGAGAAAGTTGATACTGTAATTTTTGATCTGAACAACACCTTGTGCAACAAGCGGACTAAATGGTCAGGTCAGAGACCCCTCATGTTTAGGTATAGCCAACCTTAATTTGGTACTGTTGACTGGAAGGAGGCCAACCAATCAGCATCAACTGCTGCTCAGGTGGTTACCTGTAACCATATAGCAGGATTGACTGTCACAGTTTAATGCCTCACAATGGACCATGTTCAGTGGCATGTAATGGCTCAAACCTTTGACTTAACAAACCTAACATACTAATCAGTAGATCACACCTGACCCAAGTGAGAAAGTTGAAAGACCAAAGAAAATAAATAGGTCTTTATTTGAGAAGTTGTCCAAATTTTGTGGAGGTATTTTAATTTTATTTTAAAATCTGAATGTTACTTTTAAGTAGTTGTAAAGAGTATAAAGTTTGGCTAAAATAAATTTTGTCACAGTGATAGTTTTATCTTGGAGAAGCTTGTCATATTTCAGTATAACTCCTCTTGGCAGTCATGATTCAACATTATTTAGTTGAGATCATACTTAATTTTATTGTCATAGCCTTTTTTTTTATATTTCACTAGTGTAATTTCTGTCATAATTGGGACACATCAAATGACTGATGCAAAGCAATAAGTTTTTATTGAAGTAAAGAAAAAGTTCAGATACTTAATAGTAATGTCTGAAAATACAAAAGTATTTTATCTTTTCATCTATGTGAGTTAAGAGTCTGGATGAAATTCTTCTTGGACATGTGTAAAATCATAAATAAATACTGTTAAAAACAACTACCATTTTTTAGTTTACACAAAATTCATTTTATTTGAGACTGTAAATTAACAAAGTTAACAAACTGTACTTGATAGTCTAGATAGTTTTACTGTGTAGAATAATTCCAGTAATGAATATAAAGTAATTGGAATTAGATTTGTTTCTTCTGCATTTGACCAACAACATTTCATATCTCTAGGTGAAGATGATGGCAGGCATTTGGAAGATCTTGAAACCCTAGTTTACACACCTCATCATAACTTATCAGACAGACAAATAGACCAGTTTCTTATTATCTGTAGGTAAGTTCTCAACAGAAAAGCTTATGCCAAAAATAGTGAAAGCTTGGCTGTAATAAGTAACTTAGTATTATCACCCGATGGGTTGGGATATTTTTAAGGTTATGTTTTTATATACAAAACAATGAGAGTTTTATTATACTTACTGCCAACATATTAACTTTTTGGTCTATTGTTTTGTATTCCATTGCAAGAAGTTTTTATTTTTATGTACTGGTTAAGCTTGGGCTATAGAAACTTGTGTGACTGAAGGAGGTTACCTTATGCCACTAATAAAAGTATAAAAGAATTAACTTACTGAAGAATCAGATTTTTTTTCATCTTCATTGTGGTTTAATGTTGGGTGTACTCATTTGACAGCATCTTAAATCAAGACCAGCTCCTATAGTGGTTAGCTTAGTCATGCATGTAATGTTTACTTACTAATAACATGACCTTTAACTGCTACAGTACAAGACCCAAGCCTCTGCCATTTTTATCTTTGTCAAGCTAGAAAACTGATTATTAATCACTGTTATGGAGGCTGTGTGAAGGTAACCTGAAGATTTACATGTTAAATATTTTTAATTTATTGAAGCAAAGCTTATAGCTTATGTAATTCAACTTTGATTCACTTGGCTTATGTTTATAAGTAACTTGATTAATGCATGATATTAAATCCAGCTAATGTCTCCTTTTCATAGAGGTTAGCATTGGCACAGTCACATTACATAGTTTTCTGGTTAGATAGGCTAAAAATGGCAAATATATTTAATTTTTATACCTGGTGTTTCATGTTCATTAACCATTTCTTTATCTATTACTCTTGAGATGTTTACTGAGTGTAAATGAATGAGAAGTCAGTGTATTAGGCTCATGATAACAATCATTCCACTGTAATCTGCCATCACGTTAGTTATGTATAATATACATATCCACATAGAGGCTATCTATCACTAATACCCAATTAAATTAATAATTCACTTTTAAACGTATTCCCAGTAACATGCCTACATGATTATTGTGTTTCATGTTACTGCACATGATATCTGAAATTAGCTATACATTGCAGATCTATAGGTACATTTGCTAGAGCTCTGGATTGTTCAAGTTCTGTGAAGCAGCCAAGCCTCCACATGAGTGCAGCAGCAGCATCCCGTGACATCACCCTGGTGAGAAATCTTCTTAACTTTGTGCCTTGTTTTTTCCACCTGGTTTTAAAGTCTAGAGAGAGCTATAATCTCTACTATAGGTACTCAGAACAAAATTTTCAGCTCCAGTTGTCTTGGAGATGCATATCCAGGTAACAGTCTCACAGAAATCATCAGTATTCATCATTCATTTCAGAATAAAGATCAAATCTCAGTTTTCTTGTGTACGACCTTTGGAAGCAGAATAAACAACAATATGTATAAGATTGGAAAAAAAGTGTTTGTTTTGGAATATATTAACTTGTATTTACGTCTAGGGAAATTCCCAAATGTTAAAAGAATTTGTGTATGTAATCATGGAATATGTGATTAAGCATAATTTTGATAAAGTGTGTCAACATCTAATTAGAATACTTTATTTCCTAAAACAAAAGTTTATGTATTTTCTAGTTTCATGCAATGGACATTCTGCACCAACACAATTATGATATTGCAAGTGCAATCTCTAGCCTAGTCACGCCAAAAGGTCCTATACTCTGTCGAGATGAGATGGAAGAGTGGTCAGCCTCTGAGGCAAATCTCTTTGAAGAAGCACTTGAAAAATATGGAAAAGACTTCATTGACATTAGGCAAGATTTTGTATGTACACACAAACTGCTGCTTCTGGAGCAGCATTTTTTTATTTGGAAAAATTATCAAGTATTTATGATGTTTCAATGTAACTAATGTATTTGGTTTTATTGGAGAATCATAGTTTGTTTTTGTTTTTTCAAAATTATGTTCTCTCGTGTATTAGGAAGGTGACTGTCAACAATTTTTTTATCTTTTTAAAGTCTTTTTAATAAAGATTTGTCTGTGAATATATATATAGAGCAGTTGCAAAATACTTTTACTCATTTGAAAAATTTCAAATTTCATTTATGTCATCTCTAAGACCTCCTAAATGATTGTAAAACATTGTTTTTCAGTAAAACTTTATATTGTAACTGTTATTTCTTATACCCTATCTCTATATACAAGGTTGGTCAATTTAACCAACCTCGTAATCACCAAAAAAAAAAAGAAGAGAGAGAGAGAAATAAATCTAAATTAACAATTTTTTCTTTCCAGAATCACTTCAAATTGAAACATGAAACTACATTTGTTTATCCTAAATAGCTCCAAACTCGTAATATTATACATCTGTTTATACTTAAATTTTATTGTTTTATTGCTCTTTGAACCATGTCTAAATTAATATTCTTGCCATAAAATTGGACAAGATCCATTAAAAATTCAGCTAAATTCATCAGTGTACTTCCCATGGGAATAAAGTTTAAACTGGAAGCAAAATAGACAATTCTCTATACAGAAAACAATGTAATATAATGTGTTACTTGATATATTAAAACCTTGGCTTTCTATTTGTTATAAACAGTATAGTATTAAACACGAGAGTGAACTATTAGCAATTTCTAAAAGAGAGGATATGACAGGTGGGTGTAGCAATAGGGGACTGATTTTCTATTTGATGGATCTATAACTAAATAAGATAACCATTTGTGTTAAATTTCATCACAGTAAGTCTTATCGATTTTCAAAGCTAAACTCCAGGGTTTGACTCCTTGTGGTGGACACAGCAGATAGCCTAATGTGGCTTTGCTTATAAAACAATGACAACAACATTAAATTTCATACTTCTTGGAAGGGTGGTAAATAAATTAGTGAAGAGGGATACCTAGATAGTAAATGTCACAGTTCTCACACTGAGGATTTTTTTTATTATATTGCCTTATAAGATTAAGAGTTGAAACGTATATAATGCTAAAACTTGGATTATTACCAATATTTTTATGCCAAGTTTATTTATATACCATGATCAGAAAGTACTTTAATTAAGTTTGGAATGTAACTTACTAAAATCTCCTAACATGCACACAAAATTATGCTGTTCTAAATTCAAGAGTACTTTATCCTATATACACAAGACTTTTATTTTGCTTCCCTCTAAGTGGTAGTTATAAAATCAACTTGGAAAATAATCTTGGCACCATTTGTGCATGACATAGTAAGAACTGTATTGTATTTTGTCAAAGCTTTACTGTTTGTAAGTTGGGTCTGTTTATCTCTGTTACAATTGTATATTTATTTATGTATGAATAAATCAGACATTGTTTTGTACATGATAAAGTTTGAATTTGTACTTGACTTTTTTCTCAGTTTGTATATTAGTGACATTACAGTGTTTTACTAAAATCCATTTTTCATAAATATTTTTCTTTTCTGAATTGTTCTTTTCTAGTGTATTGGTCTAAACAACAATTGGTGTTATAACTTATAACTTCCATAAAAAAATCTGATGAAAATTATAGATTGTTACTTTTATGTAAAAAAAGTTTATATGCTGTAAATGTTAAAAGTAATTTTACATGAGAAACTGAAAATCATTTTAAACAGTTATTTGTTTGAAATTTAATTACTCTGTCTTATGTATATGTTGTTAAAACTTCCTGGTTCCTGTATTACAGCTTCCATGGAAGAGTCTTAAAAACATAGTTGACTACTACTACATGTGGAAAACAACAGACCGTCATGTTCAACAGAAAAGGGTAAAAGCAGTAGAAGCTGAAAGCAAGCTCAAGCAAGTCTACATTCCCAATTAGTGAGTTTAGTTTCTTCATGTTTTTTGTTGTTGTTTTTTTGTATTGTCATGTAATATGACAGATTTAATGCCGATGTTAAGAATTAGCTGAAACTGCTAAAATGTTCAAATACAGAAATAATGAAAAGTTAAAAATGTTGCATAATTAATTATTATTCTTTTATCTTATATGCTCATATATATACTTAGGAAAATTATAAGTAATGTAATTTTCTGGAAAACATTTTATTTGGGATTTTTTTTGTATTAAGGCCCTTTTCATGCCAGCAGAATGCAAAAACAAAAGTAAAAAAAAAAAATAATTATAGATGTTACTGCATTTTGAATTCTAATTTCATGTAAGAGGATTCTCAAGATCCTGGCTAATTTTATGTTTCTGTCAAACTTTTTAAAATATATGTGTGTATATATATTTAAAATGCTTACATATTTTTGTCACAGTAATAACAAACCAACTCCACTAAATGGTCCAAATGGGGAAACCTTGGTGTCAGGAGGACGACCTTGCGAGAGCTGCTACAGTAAGTAAATTAAAGACTTGATAGTGAAATAAATATGTTGATCTGGTAGAGTAGTCAAGGTGTTACAAATACTTATGGAGTCGTCATCTGGTAACTTTATCCTTGATGGAGCTATTTTAAAGTCAGTTTTTCTGCATTTTCCAAAACAGCATTATTTATTCATTTTTTAATTTTCAGGCTTATTATTTACAGTAAAATAAACTGACATTATTTTATATTATACCCTTTGCTTGATAATACTATCCCATCATCTTAATTACATTACAGCTTTAGACTTTTTAATAAAAAAATTATTAGAAATGTATAGTAGATTTGAAATATTAAAACCAAATGAAAAGCTTGACAGGAAAATTATCATTAAGAAAAGTTCTGTGATGTCTATCTAATTTCAGTCAGTGATTATAATTTTGTCTGAGAGATCTCATGTCTGTTTCACTTAGCTTTAAGTTCTCACCAGTGGTATGCGTGGGGCCCTCCACTTATGCAGTGTAGGTTGTGTCAGCTATGTTGGAGTTTCTGGAAACGATATGGTGGTCTTAAGTATCCCAGCAAGCTTGGTAAGTATTTGCTGTAACTGATATAAGTTTGAAGATTTCTCTGCAATTGTAAGGAAGCACTTACATATTTGTATTATTATTATTATTTCATTCTCCTTAATCAGTAATCTTCATTTAAGAGTTTACTAAAGCTTTTCAAGTCCCTATAAAATTATACAAGTTTATTTCTGGCTTACAAATTAAACTACATATTCTTTTCCTTGACATTCCACTATTACTGTGGTTTATTTTAGTCATTAAATACTTTTATTTGATGTTCTGCTTAGGCCAGGGTTTCATTTACTAACTTTTGACCTCAGTCAAGAGTTACTGACAGCTCCTTGGTAAAGATTATGAAAATTATATGTTAACATATGACATTTTAATAGTTTACCTAGTTCAACAAAGATTACTGAATATTTCCTGTAACTGCATCTTTCTGTGATATCAGACATTTTGTGTATTATAATAATGACCAGCATAGACCCGCAAAACATTTGCGATCAGATTAGTACTTTTATTGCAACAGTACTTCTTTAACTTTCTTGCTATGGGCTCTGTCGATTCAACTTAGTTCATGATCCCAAATTAACATTTAGAGTTTCCATACTATACCTTTTAATGTGTTTTGTGTATCTTCACAAAATTTTGCAAGTATTCAGTAAACATTACAAGTTTTGAAGAAAAGAATAAAAATTTTATTGAAATATTTGTACTAAACATTTCTCTGCGTATATATGGAGTCAAAGTGTATACTGTCCTGAGTGCAAAGTGATTCTCATTGTAAGATTTAAAATGCTTTTCTTCATCTGAAAATTGTCATGTTTCATATGTGTAATCTCTAAAACCTTCTAAATATCAAATGTTTCTTTCATTAAAACTTTATATTTTATCTGTTATTTTCTCTACCTTCACTCTATACACATTCAGTCAGTTTGACTGACCTCATAACACCATAAAAAAGTAAAGTGCAAATTGTAATAGGAAACTACAGTTGTTTATCCTCAATAATTTAAAGTTCTTAACAGTATACATTTGTTTCTACAAAGATGTTATTGCTCTTTGAACAATGTCTAACTAATAATCCCACCACACAAGTTGTAAATTACTTGGTGAATATGTAGCCCACATTACTGTATCAAATTATGTAACACAAAAGCTAATAGTGAGCATACCCTGTGAAGAATTTTTATTTTATTTTTATCTTACCTAATCTAGCCTTGCCTGAACCTTATAAGTTTGTAATTTTTACATTTTAGTTACTTTTATAATGATAAATAAAGAATACACATGAAAAGCAAGAAAAATGGTGCTTACCTGGATCAGCTGTTGTTGAAGATTAAGCTTACTTTTTTATACTTATGATACTACAACACGAAACAATTTGTGTAATTAAATAATACACTTCAGAATACAAAGTATTAACATGTAAAAAACAAACAATACCCTACAAGTATCATAATTTTTCTGACTATGTGATAAGAGACATTGAAAAATTAGCTAAGCTCTTCGATGTGTTTTACATGGGAATAAAGTTTGAACTGGAAGCGAAATAGAGAACTCTTTGTACATAAAACAACATAATATAATTCATCATTTGATAGATTAAACCTATCTATAAATAATACTGTATAAAACATAAGAGAATTATTGACAATTTGTGAAAGAGAGGATGCAACAGGTGGGTGTTTCTTATATTCTAGTTTATAGCTCTGTAAACTAATAAGATTGAAGGTTATAGAAATTATGTTTTACCTAAGTAACAAATACACTATAATGTGTAATTTACATTAAATTCCATACTTCTCAGAGGAGTAGTGAATAAATTAGAGAATGGGCAAGATCTAGAGACAAATGTGACAGTTCTCATACAAGGGTAGATTGAGGATTTATTTAAATATTTCCTTTTATTGATTACATTTTGATGTCAAGTTTACTCATATACATTGATAACAAAGTAGTTTAATTAAATTTTGAATGTAACTCCTTAAAATGTTATGAAATGTACACCTTGATCTACCTGTAGCAAGAGAGTTATACAGGATTTCTAGAATAATACAAAAGAATTCTAATCTCAAACATCACAGTATATATATGTCCAATTGTTCTAGGCCTAACATTAGTTAAACCTTTATTAAGTATGGCCTGTATTGGATAAAGAGATAGATTAATGTTGTAACTTGTGTACATTTTTTGTTTAGTTTAGTTAGGGCTACACTTTACCATACTTGATACTATCATTAAATAAACTTATAATGGTTTTCTATGACCTAACACTACACTTTTTTAAAAAACATTGATAAATTTTTAATTTTTATTGTACAAAATGTTTTCCAAAGTATATTTACATCTGCCTTTTGTTTACATCCATTGAAATGAAGTGCATATGCATTTAACCCTTTCGCGAAGGTGCTCTGTATAAAATACATGAGTTAGTATACACATTTGTACATGTTAAGTATTTATACTATAATGCAGTATGTGCACCTTCACAAAATTTGGTAGACTTTTAGTAAACATTACAAGTCTTTTGTGCACAAAGAATCAGATTTTTTAATTAAGTATCTTTACTAAAGATTTGTTAGTCAATATATCAAGTCTGTTTCATTACTAGTCTAAGTGCAAAGTGATTTTTATGTTATGATTTTAGAAAAACTATTCTTTATCCCAAAAATTTAAAATATCTAGTGTAATCTCTACAACCTCCTAAGTACATTTCAGATGTTCGTTTTCAGTAAAACTTCATATTTTATCTGTTATTTTCTCTACCCTAACTCTATATGGGGGTCTGTCAACTTGACTGACCTCATAACCGCCATAAAAAAGTAGGAAATAAATATAAATTATGTTTTTTTTGTTCGAGAATGACTACAAATTATAACACGAGAACTCAGATGTTTACTCTAAATAGCTTAAATCTCATAACATTATACATTTTCAGTCGTGCCTCACTAACATTACAGAAGTTGAATTGACGCAGCGCACATGCACTCATGTAACCGTATCCAAAAATATATGATTGCCCTTTACAAAGTGACCTGTCTTGGCTGTGTTTTAGTGGACTAGTATTTTGTAAAATACAGTCACATTTCAGTTATAATACATTATATATGTATATACATTATTACTATTTACAAATAAGTTCTTAAACTTATTTTTCTTAAAACGAAGAACAGCAAATAAAGAAGTATAGCAAACAATGATCTTTTCTGGTTACAAACTTCATGCTCGTTTGCTGCTTGCCATAGATTACTAAGCCTTATCAAATTTCACACGTAGAGGATGTGAAATAAAATAATTTTTTTTTAGATTTTATATATACATTTTTAAATAACCAAAAATCATAAATTACTATATCAAAATCATAGAATTCCACTATAATTTATTGAGCTTAGTAACTAAGCTATTTTTGGGACTAATAAATGTGAACATTCAAGCTCATTAAAGTTTTACCTTACCAGTTGTAAACTTATATAAAGAGCTCTGTGTCCTTATGTTTGAAAAAGGCTGAGAAAGCCACTAGGGAGACATACTGAGCTTTTAATTAGTTATTCTCACGTCATAGACAGATTAGGTATATGTAAGCAAGTGTTTCCAAAAATGGAAAGAGGTGGGTGTGGCCACTGTGTTTGAGTCAGTAAACGTATTAATATCTCAGCAAATAGAAAAGATGGAACATTCTTATTTTATATTCTAGCTTGTCAATATAGGTAATTTGAGTTCCTAATTTGTAAAAAACTATAGACTTTGTATTTGGACATCACAAACATCTAATTTGAACCAATGCCTCATTCAACATATCACATGATGCACAAAAATTGATATTTAGGTGTGTTTTTTTTTTAATACTTACTTTTAAATTAAGAAATTAACTAATCTATAATACTAAAATTTTAATTTTAATCTTCAATTTGATACCAAACTTATTGGATAAATTCATAACATAGTGGTTGAATAAAACTTTGAATGTGAGTCAACAAATGTGATGACATGACCTTTGACCCGTGTTGATAGGGTTAAATAGTAAAGTGTGCATGCATTTTCAGGACAGATAGAAACTGGATGTTATAATAGTAGATACCTTTTTGTAACAAGTCATCATCAGTTTAATATGGCTGCTGTAATGATAATGTCCTGTGGGTCAGATCAAAAAGCGATTACAGTAGTGTAATAGTGTTCCATCTGGGAGTCAGTGTTACATCAACTACATCACTCTACTAATGTTCTGACATTTCTTATGTCGGAGTCTATATTACATAAACCAGGCATCACTAATAATTTATACTATTTCCTCTGTGAATTGGTGCTGAGTTAAGCAGGTATTTCTGTTAGTGTAATAATTTCCTCTCTCTGAGAGTCAGTGTTAGATTGCCCAGGCAGCTCTAATAAATAATGTTCCATCTCTGGTAGTCAATCATCCAGATTACTCTAATAATGTAAAAATGTTTTTTTCTGTGGGAGTTAGTGATCAAAGGAAAAGAAGAAACAAAACTATTTTAGTATTTTCTGTTTCCATAGTTTGCTCAATATACATAAAATATGCATGCATATTAATCCTCTCCAGAATTAAAAATGACAAATATTTTACTTTACCCTGATCATTATATGCCTTTTTAATAGGTCAGAAAAATTTCATTCACCAGTTTTGCCTACTTTTTATTCAAAAGCCATGTGAGGTTTTACAGAAAATTAGAAAATTGTAAATTCTCCCAAATATTTGCCCATCAATATAAAAAAGTGCAAGTATTCTTCTTGTGAATGTGAAGAGGATAATTTAGTTTGTACAGTTTTAAAAATGTAAAATCTGCTTTAAAATAGCTTTAAAAATAACTTGTATTTTGCCACTAAAGGAATAAATGCCAATTGCAAGAATGAGTGCTAGAGTGACTTCTTGCAATGCAAGCGCCTAGCAACCACAGCCAATGGTTCCTTAATCTATCCCTCACAAATTTTATGATATATATAATTATCCTGTCACTAGCAGCATGGAGCAATGAATTCAATCTGAATCTATTTAACTGAGGTAGTTACCTACTCCACACCCCCCCAGTGGCACAGCGGTATGTCTGCGGACTTACGATGCTAGAAACCGGGTTTCAATACCCGTGGTGGGCAGAGCACAGATAGCCCATTGTGTAGCTTTGTGCATAACTTCAATCAAACAAACCTACTTCATTTTAGTTATAAATGAATATTTATTCTTGAAAGCATGCTACATTAGCAGTGAATTACAAAGAAAAGAATACTGATTAATCTGTAATAATAAAAGGGTGGGTCTGTGTGTGTGTGTGGGACTGCCATAACTCCAAGAGGAAAGAACCTAGAAATCTGAAATTTTGCACACATACTTAGTGGACCCTGAGGGAGTGAACCTGGGTATTATTACTTATCCACATGTATGTGCATGCACATCTTTTTATGAGGCAAGCTAGCAAAAGATCACATAGAAAAGAAGTGTGAATATTGTTACCAAGGTTTTGATATATTAATGAAATTCTCTGAGGCACTATCAAGTCAAAAATAATCAACAATATCAGGAGGAACTTTTCGGTGTACCAACAATATCTTCTTAGTTGCCGCCCCCAGTGGCACAGCAGTATGTCTGTGGACTTACAACGCTAGAATCCGGGTTTCGATACCTGTGGTGGGCAGAGCACAGACAGTCCATTGTGTAGCTTTCTGCTTAATTACAAACAAACAAACTCTTAGTTGCCTAGACACTGAATATTATTTCTCTCAACAATAGCAGAATTGATTTTTTGTGTAACAGTCGTACTATGTTTTTGGTGCATCAGTGACACCTTCTTAGCTATCTAATAATGACTATATGAATTTTTTATTATCAATGGCATTTTAGTTTTGGTTACCAAATGAGTGAATGCTGTTTTTCTCAACATAATGAGTTGGTCATTCAAAATCTATACTGTCACAATAATTGTATCAAACATTAGTTAATGGTGTATTTCCTTATATTACAAATAGATATCACATACAGACAGACATGCATGTATCTGCATGTGCATCTTTTTAATCAGACAAGCTAGCAAAAAAACCACATAGAAAAGAAGTGGTTTCTTAAATAACAACTTCTAATATATATATATATATATATATAGAAAAATCCATTGCATTTTTGTAACAATACATTCCAGCAATGGCTTTTATTGTTATGTTGCTTAGCAATAAAAGTACAACCTAATATTGTTGTTAATTTATGAGCTGAAATTATAAAACGAAATGTATAAACTACAAAATGAACTATTCTATTTGGATAAATGCATTTTCGTTTTTATGACTCCTTTTATTTCGAGAAATCAAGCGTGACACATAGGTTTTTATGTAGGTTAGATAATGTGATGTATAGAGGCATCTATAATTATCTATTATAATTTTATTATCATTGTACTTTTGCAACTTTTATGTTTCTGGGAAATAAAAATGTTTAAAATATTTTTGACAATTCTTCTGTGCTAAAATAGTTTCAGAATACACACACACTGACATAGTCATCTAGAATATATCAACCTAATAACTCTATAATAATAATATTATATTATAATATTATTATTATTAATGAGCATGTATATATGTCTGTCTTTGGGAAAGCAATCAATATTGTCGAACCTGAAGCACTGCAATGGCAAAAAATTTTAATAGATTCTGATAAAATGTGAAAGAAATTTGTGATATTAAATATAAATGTGAAATATTTAACTCAGTGATAAAGTTCTTTGTTAATAAATAATTCTTAATTTATTGTACTTTCTTTAAGGCCTTTTTATGGTTTTGGAAAATAAAAATGTTTAAAATATTTTTGACTGTTCTATGTTACAATAGGTTCAGAATACACACACACACACTGACATAGTCATCTAGATTATATCAACCTAATATCCCGAGTGAAGCCAGGTATTTTCCCTAGTAATAATAATGGTAATAAATACCTCCTCCTTTTAAAATGGTTTACATTGATCCGACCTCCTATGAACGACTTCCTGACAGATGCGACATGACCGTGATTATTAGGCTGAAGGTCAGATAACGAGCTCTCCAAAGCAACTTTTCTTCATTTCAATAAAAATGTATAAACATGTTGTATTTGTTGTGTGTTTATTTATTTCATTTTACATGTACATACTAAAATCTGAATCGGGGATGATTCAACTATAGTTTGTTTATGCCTGTAACAGGTGAGTGATTAGATGCCACATCACACAATAATAATGAATATGAAGGCTGGGAAATTTTTTATATTTTATGTAATATTCTTCAAATTATGAATAACTCTACCTTGATTATTCAATGTGATCAGAAAAAAATACTAATTTCAAGAGCAGTTAATGGTTGATTACACCAGTTTACGTGAGTGTTTTGATGAGTAGTGAATAATTGGTCATGAAAATGAGACCATGATGCAAACCGGAAAACCCTCACCAGCCAATCAGCAGTCAGAATGATTGTTTTCTCAAGATGTCAGATGATGCATGATGTAGGTAGTTTTCCTGGTAAATAGTTAATCTGTAGCTTGCTGTATAAATATACAAGAAATATCAAAGAATAAATCACTTACATTTTTGTACAAAGATAGATTCTGTCTCACAATGCCTCAAGAAAAGCAAAAACGTAAACATCTCACCTCACCTTTGCGTGCTAAAAATGAACAACAAAATGCTTCTCGATATCATATCTGAACTCGTACTTTCAAAGTAACCCTGTTAAATGTGCAAAGCAAAGATGGACGATTTTTTCAGAAATAAGTATGGTGTCACTTTGTCATCTATGAAATAAAAATGTGATACATGTATGTTTTATGAAATAGAGATGAGATGTTTTGTGAAATAAATGTGATTGATGAATAAATTATTTTACCTAAAACAAAACAATTTTAAGTTATCTTTATTGAGCTGTTATCCATCATAACTGTTATTATACTAACTTACTACATTACGTGATTACCTATACAGTATATAAACCATTATGCTCAAGCCTTAGCAATAGCAACTGGCACAGCTTGAACTTGGTGGTTCATTATGTGGTTATTGATCCTTTGAATAATGACTTCCTGTCAGATATGCCTTTTTATCATGACAGATAGGTCGGTCATATCTAAGAGGGACTACTGTACTCTAATAATGTTATAATATTCCTTCTAATGGAACCTAATGATAGATCAGCCAGCTTACTTTGAAATTCAAATGTAATACTTTCTCAGGTACTTGCTGCTAAATTAAACAAGAATCTCTAAAAGTATAATAATGTTTGTTTGTTTTTTGAGAGGTTACTGCTGTAACTACCAAAATAACCTTTGAGTCAGTCATAGAAAAGCCAGACAGCTTTATTATAATTTTCCCTCTATTTGAGCCAGTGCAGAATTAGCCAGGCTACTTTTTCGTTAATGTTGCCTCTACTTGAGTCAGAGCTGGACTAGCCAGGTTGTTTTAAAATAATGTTACTTCTGTTCAAGTCAGTGTTGAACTAGCCAGCTAGTATTATAATAATGTTGTCTCTATTTGAATTAGTGCTGGACTAGCTAGTCAGCTTTATAATGATGTTTTCTCTACTTGAGTCAGTGCTGGACTAGCCAGGCAGCTTTATAATAATGCTCCCTCTATTTGAGTAGTGCTAGACTAGCAAGGTTGTTTTATAATAATGTTCCCTTTATTTGAGTCAGTGCTGGACTAGCAAGGTTGTTTCACAATGGGAGCCCTTTTAAACAATTTTCCGTGCAAGTTGATGTGTTACGTTCAACATTTAATTAATCACCTTTTCTATCAATGATGTGAATGAAATTAATATTACAATGTATGTTATGAATCGAAGTTTTATTTTATTCAAGTTTTAAGACCTTATTTGAAAATAAACCTTTAGAAAAACTACTTAAAACTTCAGATGTATTGTCACGTGATCAGTGAGCTATGAAAATTCTATACTTTAGCTCTCTGTATTTTCAGTAATACAATGGTAGGTGAGAAGAGGTACATCAAGACAATAAGATGCTTACATAACCTTTTGATTTATTTATTTAAAAGTTCTCTGAATGAATACAGTTGAAACAAGTAATAAATTTTTTCAACCACCTTCAACAGATTTGTTTGAGCTTTTTAGCCTGCATGTAGATGCTAAATACATGTGTATATTCATTAGATAAAGATCATTTTACTCTATAATCTAGCAACAGTTATTTTGAAATTGGTGCATAGCTTTCGTCATGGGGTATGTGTAACAGCCTATAGTATTATTGGCTGCTTGATCAACTATAGTACTTATAGTTATTTCTTACCAAAATATGTTAGTTAGAGATACAGTTTAAATTGTATTTAGGTCTTACTATATTCAAGTTAATTATATATTAGTTATGTTCTAAAATGCATAATTAAAAGGTTTAAACATTTTAAAAATATACATCATACTTTGCGTCCATTCTCAAAGCTTATGATATTACACACTGAATGAAAATTTTGCCACAGGTTTACACATCTCCTAGAGAAACTGTAATATGCCTTGAGGGCACTGTTGACTTGTGTCAAGATGAATAATAAGTGGTAAAGGACAAGAAAGGAAAAAAAACATTAAAAATTAACTATATGTGAAAAGGACAAGACCTAAAATTATGAATTTAACAAAAGGAAAATCTTTAAAGATATTCTACAAAAAATTAAAAGGCATATATTTTTTTTTTCTATTTCCTAATTTTAATTATTTCATTGCATTGTACATTGATGATAATAGCTAGAGTTAGTGATATGGTAGAGAAAATGAACAATAAAATATAAACATTTATCTTGAAAAAACTTTTGATATCTTTTTAGGAGGTTCTAGAGATTATGCAAAGGAAATATAAAAAATATAAGATGGAGAAAAGTATTTTTATACTTAAAATAAAAAATTACCTTCCACTTGATTTGTTAATAGTTTGAATGCAAGTAACTAGAACACAAAAATACTATTTTTAGTAAAAACTTAATTATAATAACATCATTCTTGGTGTACAAGATACTTATTGATCTTTAGCAAAATGTTACCAGTTTTTGAATGGGTACATTAAGAAATTTCAGAATTACCACTTGTATTGTCATACAAGTGAAATTTGCAACTTGATTTCTGCAAACTGCATGAGCCTGCTGCAAAATGGTTAAAATGTTGCACATATCTGAGTCAGTGCTGGAGCGGCCAGCAAGAATTATAATGATTTTTGTTGTTTTTTACTTGAGTCTGTGCTGAACTAGTCAGGCAGCTTTATAATAATGTTTTCTCTATTTGAATCAATGCTGAAATAGTCAGGCAGCTTTATAATAATGTTTTCTCTATTTGAATCAATGCTGAAATAGTCAGGCAGCTTTATAATAATGTTTTCTCTATTTGAATCAATGCTGAACTAGCCAGCCAGCATTATAATAATATTCCTTCTATTTGAGTCAGTTTTGAACTAATCAGGCTGCCTTATTAGAATGATCCCTTTATTTGAGTTAGTGCTAGACTAGTCAGGTTGTTTTATGATAATGTTGCCTCTGTTTGAGTCAATGATGGGCTAGCCAGTCAGCTTTATAATGATGGTTTTTCTACTTTAGTCAATGCTGGACTAGCCAGCTAGCTTTATAGTGACATTCCCTCTATTTGAGTCAGTGTTGAAATAACCAGGCAGCTTAATAATGATGTTCCTTATTTGGTCGGTGTTAATCTAGTCAGGTAGCTTTACAACAATGTTCCCTCTACTTAAGTCAGTGCTGAACAAGATGGGTTTAATAGAGTATTAATTCTCCCATGCTGGTATTGTTTAATAGGACAACTAATTAAATCCAGTAATGTAGTAATGGCTGCTCCTGTATATGGTAAGTAAACATTCAATAAAGTTTGAGCAGTAAGGTGAAATTCTAAATACTTTTATATAGATAAAGATGACATTAACATAATGTAGTAGAGCTTTATTTTTTTATAAGTAAAATTGAATAAAGTTCACAAACATAAACTTATTAGTACTGTTTTTTTCCAAGTTGGGGTATGTGTTTAGAATGTGCCACTATAATTAAGTTGGTTAAACAAGGAGTGGGAAATCTTTTGATTTTCTGTAAGAACAGAACATAAGTTCACGTTGTTCAGTCAAATTGTTGCTGATTTCTTTAGAGAAAGCTTGATAAATTCTTAAAACTGGAAATTGTTTCTCTACAGTTAGGAAATGCTACAAAGTATGACTATAAAAGAAAAATCTTGGAAAGTTGCTATACTTTATTGGTTGAACTTACAAGATGTACAGTTTATTACCCTAAACTGTGAAGTTTTGCTTTAGCTGTAGATTTAGTCTTATATTTTTTCTTGTTTTGAATAAATATCATTTAAGTTTCTTATATAGTATTAGCATCAGTGTTCTCTTGAATTATTTATTATTAATTATTGTTTGGCATAGTGTTGATTTTATACTACTATAATGATTTTGTTTTTTTTACTTAGCCAATTTTTGTTTTTGTTTTTCATCATTTAATTCAGTACACAGCATCATATCTTTTAAGTACTTTCTTTTCTTCAAATGATTTTGAGACCTAAAACCAGACCAGTATTTAAAAAAAAAATCCCCAAATTAGAAAATACTTACTTATTGGTTCTTTATCTCACTTTAATGCTAGAGTTTCATTTGATTATTGAAACAATTCATGGAATGTGTACTTGCAGGTGAAAGTAGCATGTTAAACTTCTCTTTTTTATGTAAAGGGTGGGCCATAGCAATATAGATACTAAGAAAACTAATTCTGTTGTTTTTCATGAGAAAACTTCAAACATTTGTAATGTTAAACCGATTCAGTGATTGTATAGCTTTGGTTTGTTACTTATAGTTTTATATTTCTTTATTCACTACGTATTTAAGTACATACCTTGTGGTACATTTACTAACTCTTCAACAGTGGGGGATAAAAAAATTACAACAACATGCATGATCCTGAAAATGTTTGGCATTGTAAAATCTAGTAAGACTGTTTTCTTATACCAAATATGTTTAACTTATTCTATTACTATGATACTTAGATTTTTTTAAGTACAAAATATTCTTGGATACTTTCAAAGGTTTAAAAACTATTAATTCCTTTATGATAAAATTATTTATTTCACTCCTCAGATCATCATCTTGGGTTTACTAATTTTTCTCCCAAAAGGAAATTAAAAAGAGTTTGAATGCATGGACTTAGTTTAGATATAAGATTTATCCATCAATTTCTTTTAATACTGATATTAAGAGGACTAGCTTAAAGTCAAGGATTGCCCTTTTTTGAACCCAGATGGTGAACTGCAGACCTCATCCCGGAGCTCAGATAATGACTCCTCCTATTCATGCAGGGACTGTAACAAAGCATTTAATCGGCAAGGTCAGCCTGTCTGTTTATTTTCTGGTTTTCTTTTATTCTTCTAATTTTTCTTTATTTTTGCTTTATTTACATTTCTGAACATGTATGGGAACATGTTACACTATATACATTTTAGTATATCCAACTTATTTATTAGATAACTGTGATTTATTAGGCTCGTTATAATTTTATATAGAAATTTAAGTTTGAAAAGAAAATATAAATATATTAATATCTAATCTAAAGAGGATTTAAACATTTCTAAAATAGTTTTTAACTTATAGAAAACTTGCTGATTAATATTTAAGGTACAGATACTCTAAACTTACTGAGGAAGATTATGTCATATAATCTTTCTACGTGGAATAATAAATCAATATAAAACCAGAAATACAGTGTTGTTCATGTATAGTTTTTTTAGGCTGTTTTGTCATTTAAAATTTTTAAGTTATTCTTCTACTACCCCTGCTTGGCAAATTGCATGTCTTTTCTACCTACAATTTACAAAACTTACTAGAACAAAAACAATCTGTGATTGGGAATACACATCTTTCACACTTAAAGAGTGGATAAATTATTTTCTGAATTGCATTTGCATTTTTAAACTATGTTCTTCATCTTAATACATCAAATTCTGGGAGTGTGTAACTTTTCGACTGACATAAAAGGTTTAATATTGCTTTCAAAATTCAGTAAGAATTTCTAAATGCATTTCCTATTTTTTGTAGCATATTAAATAGAATGTAAATAAAGCATAAGAGCAGTATGGCTAGAAACTGGTATTTACTTTTCATTGGAATCTCACTTTCTTGTAGTTATATAAAAATAGCCTTTCTGCTTACATTGTTATTTTGTTATGTTGTGATTGGAGAACAGGAAATTTTGGTCCACAAACTTTCAGTTAGTTTTCAGTTAGTCTAAAGTAAGTGTAAACAATTCTGTGGTTGTTTGATATTAAGACATAAAATGTTTTTTTATCTCTTCTTGTTATTTAGTAAACATGAAAAAACAGAACAGCTTAGTAATTTTAGTTGTGTAACTTATTTCAGTGCAGAAATACAAGTTTAGTGCCTGACTGACTGTAACAAGTCACATGATACCATGCAACCAGTATGGGATATTTTAGTAGTGAGATGACTGTTCTAATTGTAAAACAACTATGGAAGTGTTATTTTAACCAGTAGAAATGTAAAATTTATTGAGTTATCCCTAGTAAAACCTTTAAGATTTAGGATGAACGGTAAAATAAAATAAGATCTTATGAATAAACACCTGTTTTTATTTCTGGAAATATAATAAATATACCTTAAACATAATACATTGTGCAGGTAATTGTGTGTGTATTTTCATGAACAAAAGGTTATAGAAAAATTATATATACATATATATATATTAGTTTACAAATGTACAAGTGATATTTATCATATCTCTTGCCAATAGATCAAGCTGCTTGAGTTAAATTTCACTTTGTTGGTCCTACTTACTCAGTTGATAGTCTCTGATTATTTGTTACATATATGTATCTATTTATTAAGGAAATGTAGTTTAAATCCAGTTTACAGTGCAACTAGTTAAAGTAATTTTTATTTGTTAATTATTTTTTTCAAGAACTGAATTTTGTTGATTTTAATGGACTGTATAAATTTCTTGATGACATAATGTATTTTCAGAACGGCTGACAGCACATATAGCTACACACAGACCTCATCGATGTGGGTTTAGTAGTTGTGGGAAGGTAAGTTTTCATAATTAATAGTTGATTTACTGTTTGAAGCTTATTCTTTGTGGGTTTCATGATAAAACTAATCTTCTTGTGTTTTGTATTAATGTTAGTCTCTGTTGTATAGTTAGTGTAAATACAATTTCAGTCTGTGTCAGTGGTTTAGACTATGTTCAGTTATTGTTATAAAAGGTTGGTTTGGAATCAGTAAGCAATGTTTTTAATATATATCTCACAAAAAAGTTTTAATATTTACTTAATGAAATTGAAAAAATATTAG
The DNA here is from genome assembly GCF_000517525.1 of Limulus polyphemus. NCBI lineage: Eukaryota > Metazoa > Arthropoda > Merostomata > Xiphosura > Limulidae > Limulus > Limulus polyphemus. The sequence continues at coordinate 140,815 of NW_013667658.1, forward strand.
ATGCAAAGGTTATGTGCCATTAAAAGATTTGACTTTGAATATAGAGCAATGATGTGTGTAAAATAATTTCAGATAGAGCAGAAGCTGGTTAAGTAAATGTTGATGTCAAAATCATAGCCAATGATAAAATTCTAGACCAGGGGTGGCCAAACCCTGGCCTGTGATGTCTTTTTCTGCGGCCCGCCTAACATTTATAAAATTCACTGTATTACGGCCCACGCATGATACTTAGACAACGAGGAGGCCATAACTCACTCTTTCATTCCATCGGGCTTCGGCTGAGGCAATTTGAGGCATTCTTTCATTGTCGTCTCGGCGACCTTAGCGACAGCGGTCTGATTGGTGGAACGATTAAAATTCAAACTGAGAGCAAGAAGCTCGTTGTAAATGAGTCTATGTCGATAATCTGACAGAATTGGGTGAACATAAGATTCCTTGACTGAATGTGGACTGATTCTGCTGATCGAAGTGTCAAATGAAAGGTCCCTTCATTCTCTATTCACTGATGTAAAAATTATTATCCAAACGTCTTTTCCACCAGAGATAACTTGATTGACAAAAAATGATGAAATTTTTGTTTTTGGTTTCTAGAGAACACCTAATGGTGCAATATCAAAAGTAAAGTACATCATATAAAAGCCAAGAAAGAGCTGTATCAGAGCATTGAAAAATACTAAGCTCAGGGTGGCCACTTTTTTTACCAGCACTGTATTTTGAAGTTGAATGCGGCCCGGGTTGACTCCGGTAATCAAAATCTGGCCCGTGGCACAAAAAAGTTGGCTACCCCTGTTCTAGACCCTTTAAAACAGACGATTTTAACTAAATTATAAGGTGGTGTTCTATATTGAAGTGAGAAATCTTTATCAGTAGAGTTATTTCAGGTTTTTAATAAACATTTTATATTGTAATTATAGACAAATAATTTACTGAAGGTTATCTGAGCTATCTGAACAACATGTAATAGAGGTGGTATTAATTTTGTCAGCTTGATTTTCATCGTATGGTACTAATAAAGAGAAAAACTGAGTTTACAAGCTTTTGTAAGGCTAGTTCTCGAATCACTATCACATGAAATGATTGTCTGAATTACACTGTTGTGGTGTATCAAATAATTGCAGTCAACTGACGAGAATCATAATTTGGAAATTAAAATCACTATAAAAGAATAAAAGTGTTGGAACAATAGTAAAAAAAAATCACTAAATTTATTATCTTTTTATAAAATCAACAGTAATAAAATGGCTGTGTAAGTTACTGAAATTTTTGTGTTATTGATATACGGAAAGTCTGCAAGATTTTATCCCTTGCCTAAGTGTGTAATTAATTAAGGTTATATAGATTTGTGTTTTTTTGGATCCCAGGAGTTCAAGCTCAAAGCTCACCTAGCGCGACATTGTGCCTCTGTCCATGATTCTGCTATTAGAGTTGGCAGTCCAAGACCTATAATAAAAACACGTGTAGCATTCTACCTGTGTACCACACCACTGACACGACTTGCTCGCCGAGTTTGTGCTTATCTCTTACAACCACACAGTGCTGCCAGAAACCCTTTCAAAACAATCAACGTAGTGGCCGTGAAACAAGAATGTAAGCATGGACTTGCTTATTGCTGAACTTCTCTGTACTTGCAAGAACTTAAGTGTTTAATTTTGTAAAATGTGCTTTATTAGTAGTGATTATGATAGTACTTATAAACAAAAGTAAAACTGATCTTACTAACATTCAAAGTTGTCTTATTTTTAGTTATTAAATCTTTCCTGATCAGTCTAATGAACAGATGTTTTTTACTACAATGTCTTCCTCCCAGGTGTCCTTCAGTTGTTCATTACAATAAATTATTTTTGGAATGACTGTGTAAAACAATGTTGTGATTACATTTTTACACAGCCAACTTTAAGTATAAAAAATAAAATTATAAGTTCTAAGCTTAATATGAAACTTCACACCCAACAAGACGTGACTTCTAGTTAGTTTTAAACTCTGTGTGTTGTATATACTTACACAAACACACATATACACATTTGGAGATTTGAATTGAAAATTATGACACCAAAAGTTTATTCCAAATTTCATAAATTTTTCCCTTCCAACTAGGTCAAAATAAGTTGCTTGAAGGATTACCAAAAATACCAAAACCTAAACCTCGAAATCGAGGATCCATTCTTGATATTTCTCATCGTTTGGGAGCCCCCAACATACCAACACCTGAGTGGCTGATAGCTTTACCTAAAGATAAACTTCCTCAACCTGAACGTCTGGCTTTCATTCCACCCCCACGTGGAAAAGGTAAGGTAAAGCTTGCGTACAATAAAGTGGAATGTCTTATAAAGTGATATAAGCAGGAAACTCATTATTGTGGAAGAGTAGAAAATAATAAAATTTATTGTCTATATAGAGTAATACTTATATAGATGTCTTATTTTTTCACTTGATAATGATATTTAAAAAATTGTAATTAGTTTTAATGGATACATTGTTTGACTGTACATTGGTTTGTTTGATTGTTTTAAAATTTTCATTAATTTATCATAGATAGCATAATATAAAATATATTATAGGTTCTAAGAAGTTATGAATAACAGGCAGAGATACTCGAAAGACTAACTAATTAGCAAGTTTAATTTAAAATAATAATAACACTAAAAGCTTGATTTTAAGTGAAGATTACAAAAAAATGTTAAATTCTATTAATAGTAACATATTTTGTTGTGTGCATATGTTAATTTAATTTGATATTTTTTTAAAGTATATAATTCAAGCAATGTTATGCGGGTTCAACAAATAGTGATATCTCAATATAAGAAAAATGGGTTGAAATTTTATATTTTAACTTGTAAATGTATGGGTTTCTAATTAGTTGAACTATCTGAAAAAAATCCTAGAAATGAGAAGTCAGAGTGTCGTGTGTCTCGGAGAAGTGCAGATTAAGAATTTATTTAAATCATTCCTTTTGATTTTAAAACTTAGTTAATAATTCAGATGTTTATATTATCTATGTTTTGATGCCAAGTTTAATAACATAAACTGATTGTAAAGTACTTCGATTAAAATTTGAATGTAATTCTGTGGAAAAAGAATAGTTGTAACATGTACACTTTGATCCCCACATGGCATAAGGTTAAATAACTATCATTTAAGTTAGTAACCAAACCTTTATCTAGTATTCCTGTTATTGAAAGTATGTTCTTTTTTATTTTTTGTAACAGTGTATAAACATGAATTTTGTATTATAAAAAGGGAGTAATTGAGAAAACATTTGTAAAGAGCATTAGTAGAGTGTAGATATATTTTTACAATATTTTTTTTTTCAGGTGGTCAGCTTTTGATCCCTTGGCCACCTTATAAAGAAGAATGCAGGTCTGTTGGTATCAATAGTGTCTTGCCAACAATTCTAAGGAAACGTGGGTATGAACAACAAAATGGAGTAGATGGTAAGATCTTACTTTTGTATTATATACATGTTTTTGTAAATAACTTTATAACATAGTACTATTTGCATATTAAAATTAGTTTTCATGTGTAGAAATCATAGCTTCAAATTAACACGTATTGTCTAATATTTAATAGAAACTTTTCTTTTGCTTCTTACAACACTCAATGTAAAAAATTGAACAAAGAACTGGCTGAAATCCTCATTTTCTTTGTACTAATTATCAAGATTAATTGCAGTGATGATGGTATTTTTGTTGAGTGTGTTATTAGTACCTACAAATAGTTCCTAAAGCTAGTGGAATCCATTACTAATACTAGGGTTAAGCCATTGTTTGTTTGGTCAGCAGAAACCAGAAACAGTGAATTGTATTACTGTTTGTTAAAAGCTCCAGTTATTACAAATAAGAAGCATAGTTTGAAGTATCATTTATTCACCACAAATAATATACATTAATACTAGTTCTTTGTGGTAATTAAAGGACGATTCAAACACCACACATTCATACAGATTGCAGTTCACCACTACACAAGGTGTGGTCTTGTTCTTTGGCTTATCCTTATTCATGGTGGAATACATTTAACCCATTTTATCTTCGTAATGTGGCTTCTCTCTCTTTATATATATATATATATACCTAAAACTAATGATTTTGATTATGGACTAAGAAAATGAAATTGAACAAGTATTTGATATAAAACCTGTGCCAATCTTCCCAGGGCCTGCTGCTAAACACAGAGCAGTTGTAGATTCCTCAGCAGATGTTTACAAAATGGCTGATTTACCCCGAGGAACAATTATAACTCGTCTAAATGGACGAGCTAAGATGGCTACCATCAGGTTTGGAGGAAGAAAACAGACAATAAGTTTAGTTGATGCTCCAGATGATCTCTATTTTGTAGCCACACCATCTACAAGGCAAGTTTCACAAAAGATTGTTCATTTTTGAGTGAGTAATAAAGAACATGCAATTCAATGTTTTATAAAACTAAATGCACAGTTTCTAAACTAGGTTTACTTATACCATCTGTCTTAGCCAGTAGATTTACAACTGAATGAAGCTCTTCGTTACTGGATAAGGATCATGCAAGTTAACTTACTTCGTTACACATGTAATTACATAATGTTACTTCTTAATATATTTTTTTTAAAGCATTTAAGATATTCATTCACATAAATATCAGTTTTTCTTATGTTATTTTAAATTTTGATAAATGGATCCATGAAATGCTTTTTTTTTGTAACCAACAGAAAACTCAGAAGACAGGTGGGGATGAATGAAGTACGTCGTGCTGCTAGACGACCAAGTAGAAAATTATATGGAAAAATTCCACAGTATGGAATCCCATCTCATCGACAAATTATTGTGCAGGAATAATCCTGCAGTTAGAAAATGTGGAGGTAAAGCTGTAGTGAATGACAAAGCAAACAAGCTAATGTTGCCTGCTTGTTGATAATACCCAGAGTTTGTATGATAAGAATACTTTGGAAGTTATGGACATTCCGTGCATATGAGCAATCTTTCAGTAAGTTGCAAGGGAAAGAATAGAAAAACAAGTGGGGTAGGTGAATGAATATAAACAGTGGTGTTATCATAGTTCCATCATAAAGGAAAAACTGGCATTGCTCTGGTTTTGAATCTGCTCAGATAGACAATAAATCTAATGAAGAGTGTTAACAAGTTTTGATGACGTGATGAAGATTGTGTTGATTACATCTTGTCTCTCAGAGAAACTCAAATAGTCTTCAGTAAATAGAAGTTTAGAAAATGTTTCTTTCATAATGCACAGTATTCAGTGAAAGATATCCTCTGTAAAGACTAAAACCCCATCTTTGGAACCATTAAATCATCTTCATTGGAAGAAACTAGTATTTTCTGTTGAATACATGGGGATTTTTTTTTCATGTCAGTGCCAGGTGGGTCCAGTATTTATAAAAATACCATTACAGTGTGTTGGAGCATGGGTAAACCTGTTGGTTTGTAATATCTGTTACTGTATTTGAATTAAATCAAATTTTTCTTTTCCTAACATGTAAATGTCACCATACGTGTAGTGTTGATTTGTACCTGATAAATTTGAAGAAGATTTTCCACCTTTTTATCTCTGTTCGTTCTAAGAAAAGGATGGTTTAGAATCTTTATGGTAGTATTGAACTTGAAACTATTCTTTACTGGACTGTACTATATTGAGATGTAATTGAAATCATTATAATTACAGAACATAAATATTTCAAAACTATAACTTCCATCCACTAGTGAAAAACTGGCATCACAAGAAATGTGTTCATTTGTTTTTGTATGTATTATGTTGTGCATATTTCATTTGTAATACACTTAAAATGACTGGTTTTATACAAGACCTACCAGTTCTTAAAGTTTTAATTGTAACATTAGTGAATAAGAAATATCTTTTAAATTATTTCCCTGATTTGGTAACCAGGAAACCTGGGTATGATATTGGTAAGGAAGTTTCACACATATTTTTCTTTCCTTGTGTGTTAATTATAAATCCTTCACTTATATTAATAGTTAATGTACTTTTCAATGATAAAATTTAAAAAAAATGTAATTTTATGTATTTATTTTCAATGCATGCTTTCATTAATACTGTTTTTAAGCCTTAGATTTCTGTACTGGGGGTATATTTTAAACTCATTTTAACTATGCCATGCTTAAAATTCTTTTCACAATTGTTAACAATTTCTTGGCTGTATTACATGATTTATCTTTTTTTTTCCTTATATAAATTACATCCATGGTCAGCATTTAGTAAAGATTAAGCTGATTCTGGTCAGGGCTGTTTACTTTCAGAAAACCCTATGTAAACTGATTTACAGCTGTGTATAACTTACAAAAATGTTATATGATATCCGATTACTTGTCCATTTAGGAGTCTACCTGGTCTGCTATTGCCCTCTTGTTTGAATTTTGTCTATCATTCCTGTTTAAAGGAATGAAAAACTGAACCAATCAAAAGGCATAGCACCAAAGTTGCTAATAAGTAATTATTTTTCGTTTTGTGGCATTTAATTTACCTGATGTTTTAGTATCCTTTATAAATGATGTATGCTCTTTATGACAGGGTTGTTTTTTTAGGTTCATGTATTGCACAAAATTTAACGTTACCATCAAAAGGGTTATTTCCTTGTCCAGTTTCTACTGAGGGGATTTATGGTAGGCACTTGTCAAGTATTTATTTTGTCAATTTGTATAAGGCTTTTGCAGGATGTCTCTGATAATAAAAATGATTCAACATTCAAACATGTTGTTCAGTGCAGACACCATCATTAAAGGAAATTGATATATATATATAAACAAAAAATTAAACTGAATCATAACATTCAAACACATATCTAAATATCTGACAACCAACATTTTTAAAGCACTGCTGTACTTAACTGGAGGGGGTGTCATAGATGTTCCTGGACTTTTTTCTTTTAAAATGGACATATTTAACCATATTGCATGAAAATAATATAAACTTACTGGATAGTGTCTAATTTTGACTTTAAAAATATTCATTTAACTTGGTTTAGTTTGACTGTTATTTTTTGCATCTCAGTTTCCATAATTTTTTGTAGACACAGTTTTGTAAAAACATCAAGAAAATACTTCCTTTTGTCTTAGAATTTCTAATTTCTTTTATGCTGATGTTAAAAAAATTCCATTTTACACATCCAGTTAATTTCACCTTCATATATATTCGTAAACATATTTCATTTGATACTTTATTTTGCAAACTGTTATACCACTTTTCATTATAAGCTGTGAAAAAAAAACACTTCAGAAGCTGACAAAAATTTATTGGTGACCTATGACCTGACTTTTTGATATGCTGTCAGGTCAGAAAAAGTAATATTTGTGTTCAATAGCAATTTATATCTAATAAAGTTTCTTTTAAATAAATTATAAGTACTTTTATTTATGTACATTGTTTGAGTATGATAAAAGTAACAGTAATGCTTAATAAATAAGGATTTGAGTTACCAGAAGTTGGTTGTAGTATTCAAAAACATACAATTTAATACAAACATTTTCAGGAATGAAAATAACTTCCCAATATTGTGGCTTGTTCCTAAGTCTTTCAAACTTTCCATTGTTCTCTGCAGGAACTACATCTAATCACTTTCCCACATGTGTTATTTACTCTGCATTAATGTAAGTACTCTATAACCTGCTCTATCTAATGATATTTAAATCTTGCCTTTAACTGTTTTAAAAGCTTAGTTTCATCAGTACTTGTTGAGACCATGTACTGGGAATGGGAGGTTTGATTTTGAGAGGCTGTAATAATAAAATCCCTGAAAGAGAATGAAAATCAGTTTCATATGAATATAATTATATTCTCAAGGAATGATTGTTTCTTAGTAAATATAAGGCTATACTTTTGGGATAGTCAAAAATAAATTATAAAAACGATGTTTTAAGTTCTTTGTTCACAGGCAAGAGTCCTGGCAGCTGTACTGAAATGTAAGTATGTAAATTTTTTTTTTTTTTTTGGTCAAAGTACACTAAATAAATGACAAAATATTAATTCTAAATATTTTTTAGATACATATTGTTGAAATAGAGAGAGAATTATTATATTTACTTTAATTTTGATATGCAGGTGTTCACTCTAGCTGAAAGGTGCTCTCAGCTACTGATAAGATTATGTATTTTGGACATTAATATATGTGTGTATATATATATATATATATATATTGGATTTAGACTAAGATATCACTGACAATCATGGTTATTATAACAAAACTACTCAGCTTATACAGGGTGTTTATAAAGTCCCTATCTATTTCAGTGAAATAATGGGTTTTATTGATTGTATTGCAGAACCCCATGAAGATGAATGTGCAAGAATGTGTGATGGTGGTAATTGCATATTCAAGGAAAGAAATTAGAGAGAAGTTTGAAAGAAAATTTCATAAGCCAGGTCCTACTGACAAGACAATAATACGAATTGTTGAATAAATTCAAAAGAACGGGATCTGTTAATTATGAACCAAGATCTGGTTGACCATGTGTCTTGGAGCATGCTGTAAATGCAGTATGAAAGGCTATCACGGAAGAACCATGCATGTCAATTCATGCCGCTTCACCAAGACTCAGGCAGGCTGCCTAATTTAATGGTCTACAAAATTTTGACATCACATTTGCATAAGAAAAGTTATCACCTTCAGGTATTACATGATTTGTATGAAAAAAGACTATCCACAGCGAAGTGCAAAATGTGCTGATCTCATTGAATGCATTCAGAATGAAAATTTAATGGACCACATTCTTATTAGTAGTGAAGCATTTTTGCATACGTGTAGAAAGGTTAATCACCATAACTGTCACATATGGGCTAAAGTTATGTCTGGTTGGGTTTGACTAAATCTAAGATGTATGGACCCTTTTTTTCTGCTGAAGCTACAGTTACATGGGCTATTTATCTGGACATGTTGCAGCAGTTCCTAGAACCCCAGTTGGTTGGGGATGGGATATTATAGTGACAAGATGCACCATCTTGCTGAAAGATGATGGTGTTTGCAAACATTGTTCGGGAGTACCTGAATGAACGATTTTCAGATTGGCGGATCGGCTGTGGAAGCAACAGGCCCTGGGCGGCTCAATCGCCAGATCTAACACCCTTGGATTTCTTAGCATGGGGCTTTATCAAATCAGACGTCTATCAAACGAAGGTTAAAGATCTGCAAAACTTACGTACACACATCGTAATGGCTGTTCACAAAACAACCCCTGAAATTCTCCAGAATGTGTTCAGAAATGCTGTGGAAAGATTTGAGCTTTGTAGAGATATTGATGGTGCACATGTAGAACCTTATTCTTAAGTATTCAATAAATGTATATCTTCTATCATTTTATAATTGAATTTAACACAGTGACCCATTATTTCTCTGAAATAGATAGAGACTTTATAAACACCCTGTATAATAATACATCAAAAAAAGAGTAATTTGGTGGTTTGAATTTCCTTTTCTGTAAGTCTTTATAATCTGTGACCTCAATTTTAATATGCTAATCAGTAATTATAGTTAATTTAGCATGTAAATTATACTGTGACTAACCAAATGTTTTTTTAATTCTGGATTCTAGAACCATAAAGATTTTAAAATTATGGTGTTACACATCAGCATGTCAAAAACAGGTGATTGTCAAAAAACTTTACCATTATTTAGCAACACAGCTGTAAATCATTTTAAAATAGTGCATGTAATTATATCATTCTGCTTGTTATTAAGACTTGTTTGTTTTAGTGCAAATTATGCAATGAAAGTTTTAGTATTTTTATTTCTAGGAAATGTAAAAACTGCAGGCCAGGAATTTTTACATAATTTATATTTACTTGATTTCTTATGGTAAAAGTAATGTAATTTTTATTCTAAGCCTAAAATGTGGTAAATAATCAAGTCAGGGTTGATCCATAGAAGTGTTAATCCTTATAAGTTCTAGTAGTATGTTCTTTAAACCAAATATAACAAACAGTCACCAGTATCACAGTTCTGTATCATAAGTAAGTACTAAGAAAAGTTCTTGGTCCATAAAGGTTTAGGGTAATAATGTGTAGTATGTATCTCACCAATTTCAAATACAGTGCAAAGTCTTTTAAAGAAAAACAGAACATAAATAACCATGTCTAGCTAAACAATGTTTTATGAATGAACAATGATTCTTTCATATTTTCATAAATAATATATATTATTCAATGGCATTCCTTATTAAACCTTAACACAGATTAACTGTGGTCACTAAGTTCTATGAACTTATGGGTGAAAGCAAAGAAGAATGTGTAAAGTTGAAAATATCAACTTACCAGTTGTAGTTTTGCTGTGAAGCTCAGAGAAAACAGTAAATGGAATTAACCCTATAGCAACGACACAATTTTTAAACCCCTTCTGTGCATGTTACTTAGTGACATTCAAAATATAGTTAAACCACTATACTATAAATGTATTTTAATGAAATTATTATTATGAAGTATTTTATAGTTTTATATGATATTTTAATTTAAAAAGAAACATCTAAAACAGCAATTAAAACTGCAGTTTTTTTTCTGTCATATGATTCACTCATGGTTATAATTCTCAACTTTTAAGAGCACTTATACAAGAAACTACGAGTAGTTAATATAGACTGTTAGTTCAAATGGTCAAAATATAGTAAACAGATGTATTTTATTACCATCTGGAAACTTTCCAAGAATTTCGTCCTACATGAAATGTAAATTGTTTCTAAGTTTAAGGTCAGCCACACCCACTTGTAAAGTTGAAGCTGTGTTGCTAAGCGAAAGTTTGAAATTGAAAGGCATGCTTATAACTAATAGAAAGAGCAGATTTCCAGCTATTTACTTAATAGCCAAAGAAACATTACCAATATATGGATTGGTACTATGAAATAGAAAAGAAGCTTAGTCCATTGTTCTCTTGAGGTGTACATAGCACTTGGCAAGTGTTTCTCACCTTGTATGTATTACTTTGCTAGACAGTTAGATTACATTAAGGTTTTACATTTATATCTTAGTTAATTATATATTATTTGTGTTTTAAAATTCATAGTTGAAAGGTTTAATGATTTTTATACATTTAACTTGTAGCTTGAATTTTGAAAGTGTATAAACAAGATGGCATCATTCGTGTGTGCAAGTGAAAGAGTCTGTGCACGGGAGTATCTCTATAATAATGATAAAGCCCCTTGGGTATTAATTGATCTACTGGCATCAGTAATAAAAGACAAACAATTGGAAAGGAAAATTTAAAATATACTGTAAGATAGACATGAAATTATGCATATTAAAAAAATATATTTCAAAAGACTTCTACGTAGAATTAAAAGGTATGTAAAGATTTCCATTTCTTAATTTTAAACATTTCTTTGAACTGTACGTTGAGGATAATAATTAGTTAGTGATATAGTAGAGAAAATTGAAAATATAATATAAACATTTACCTTTAAAAACTTTTGATATTCTTTTAAGAGGTTCTAGAAATTATGCAAATAAAATGTGAAATATGTAAGATAATAAATAGTATTTTTATACTAAAAATGAAAATCACCTTGCATGTGAACTATTCAGAGGTCGAGTACAAATAACTATATTAAATTATTTTTTATTAGAAATAGTAAAAAAATAAATTAAATATTTACATGACAGTGTACACTTTTAGGAATGTTTATGTCAAATTTCAAACAATTTCAACCACTGGTTCCATTTTTGTTAAGAACTTTCACAGGATTTACTTAACCTACTTTCAACGTAAGTAGATCATCTTCATCGGGTTAAAGCTTGTTGGAACAGTCTGATACCATACTGGATAGCACCTTCCTCTTTAATAAAAAAAACCACTAAGGGATGGTGTCATTTGTTCTACACTGGACCTTTAAGTTGAAAAAACAACCTAGTTATATCAGAAGGCCTAGTTAATGATGGTTTGTTTATTTTTATTAAAATCATGAAGGTTATGTTTATTATAATTCACATTTCATCTTTATTTCACATTTTTCAGGTTGTTCATATTCTGCCATGGTTATGCATAAACCATTACAATGAAATTTAGTTTGGACATTGTGCCTGTTTGATAAGATTGGGTCAAGTTTGTTCTCACATTGGTGAATTGTAATTTATGGTTGAGGTTGCTGTGAAGATGATATTGTCTGCAACATATACCTACATTCCCTACCAGAGGCTAGCTTGCCTTATCAGGAATAAGTGATTTAGATTTTACATTGCCTAGTCATAAATGAAAACCAATTTACAAAAATATTGCTTGCATGTAGCCATCAACAGAGAAGATATTCTCATGATATTGCACAATGGTTCTGAATTTTAAGTAAGTTCTTCGATCAGAGTTAGTTTCTAAACACAAACTGCAGAATCTTTACAAGTCAATTATCATACCAGGATTTACAACTACCAAAAACAGGATCCAGCCAAAACTCTCACAGCATGAAACTCTGACACATGCTCCATAAGACGTTTTTATCATGAATGCATGGATCTCAAAGTTGTTCAAAAAAGTTGATGTGCTCTGGATGTAATACTCTCTCCAAAAGAAAGCAATTGATGAATTGAAATTATGATATATTTTTTACACAAGTGTTCTGTACACACATCATACAACCTATGTAATTTGAGCTGGTTTGTGTGAAATTCCTTTCATCCTTTATTTGAGAATATTATCATTTCTGACATACGTACTAAGGAAAAATTCAAATTTGTGGTACACATACATTGTACTTTGTTATTACATGAAAGAATAGGTTATGTATATATAACAATATAACTGATCAATTTAGACAATATAAACAGTATAAAAACATAAGGAAGAAAAACAATGTATTCCTGACAAATTGTATTTTATTAATTCATACTTCAAAAAGTAAGCTTACATTGTATGTAATAAAAAAGTCATCTATTTAAAAGTCAATACCAGTACATGTTTCAGAAAAAAACATATATTATCTGTTCATTATTCTCGACTATTCTATGGGAGAGTGCATTGTCTATAAGAAGGGTACAACTGAGAAGCAAGCATTGCATGCTCATAGTGATGAATAAGCTTACAATTTCAATTACCTAAATCGTGAATAAAGGTTCAGTAGCTGTTTGTTGATTGTTTAATCTAGGCTTCATTTGAAGGATTAGAACCATATCCTTCACTCATAGCATAGTCTTGTTTTTGGCTTTACCAATTACTTTGAATATACTTTGGGTTTGGACTACATCACATTCATTTAATGCCTGAACCTAGGATTAGAGTGCTCCTTTAAATGACCTCCCAGTCTTCTAACAGTCGATCCAGCATAAGCACCCCCACATGTTGGGCAACAGAATTCATAAATAACACACGACTGTTGAGAAACGTGGATAGAATCTTTAAACCTACATTCTCAGTAGCAGTCTAAACACAAATTAGAGATAAACTTGTGGATAGACTCTGTTGATTATGGTATAAAGTTTTTTCTTCAAGATTTGTGAGTGTACAGTAGAGAGATCTTTAGCTTCAGGGTGCCATAGTTCAATGACCTGGGTAGATGTAGTTGTTGAAGGTTTTATTGATGGTAGAATCAACAAAGTAGTTTGGAAAGGAGTTAAGTTTTAAAACATTTTAAACTGAGTAACTCACTGTAAATGTTGCAGGGAACTGGTGACATTCCACAAGGTTTTATTTGAAATTAAGTGGAACAAAACTATTCAAGTGGGTGTTTAGTCCAGTGTAGGTTGATTTCTGATGACAACTGACATCAAAACGTCCTTGTTAGTTGAAAACATATGTCTCAAGAAAAGGTAGAGCAGAGCACTGTTGACATGTACCAGTGTATTTAATGTTAACACTTTTAAAATTCAAATATTTTACAAATTCCACTAATTGATCTTCATTTTTGAATATTACAAATATATCATCAACATAATGATGTAGATAAGCAGTTTGAACTTACTAGGATAATTCCTCAGCCAACTATTCTCATGAAAGCACATGAAAACATTAGCCATGTTGAAATGTCAAAATGGATCAGAAAGGGGAATTCCACCTCTTTCAAAATTCCAATTAACTGCTGCCAACACCTGTTTCAACAGTCTGTCTGACAATATACATGAGCTATTTTGTTTTACGATTTTAACCAAAAAGAGGGATAAAAACACCCTAAAATTGGATACATTTTCATGATTTATAGATTTTTGGCTTTGAATTTAAAGTCACAAGTACTTAATCAGTTATATGAGTCAATTATTACCTTCCACAAAGCAGAGTATGCAAATAGCATCTAATGAGGTAATTCAGAATTTGATAGTGAAAGAAAGAAGGAAGGGGAATATTAGCTAAGATTAGCTTTCTTAATTGGTACTATATAAAAGTGA
>NW_013667658.1:156103-161768 GCF_000517525.1 Limulus polyphemus
TAGCTAAGATTAGCTTTCTTAATTGGTACTATATAAAAGTGAATTTAAAGTCTAAAATTAAAAACTTAGATTTACTTGATATACATTGTTTACTAAAGTCTAGTTTATTTGGTTGGTTGCCAGTTCTTTTTATATATGTAGCTGTGATCCATTTATCACATCTAACTGGGTCAACTGAGGCTGCAGGTATTACATAAAACAAAAGACATGGTGGTCCGTCATCAACATTGTAACATTTAACTGCACAACAATTTACAATTTTTTGTTTTTCTAAAAATAAGTTGATAATTATTAGTATAACTTGCATGTCTATTTCCATCTAATATAGTGTCATATTCCTCTAACTGGAAGTGAGCATGATATCTAGTGTGCATAAGGTCTATATTTTGTCTCTTCCATAGATGAGGGCCCTTTTCTTTTAAAAGTTTAAGATCTTTCAAGTCACCGAATTTAATACCACTAAATGAAATCTTATTTTTCAGTAGTAAGAGATTTGCTTAAAATGTACACAAAATGTACTTTTTTAAATCTACAATCTTTTGTTAATTTCCAATTACTATTGACCATATAGTTCTTAAATATAGGTAAGTGTGAAAATAAGGTACACCACAAAGTGAGCATTAAACTAGTCAAGACGGTGAAGAAGATAAAAATATAAACTGGTGGAACTGTTAGTAATAAACTAGCCAGCTCAGCCAAACTGTTGCAATGTATTTCATCTGAATTTATCAGTAAAATAGCAATGTATTTCATCTGAATTTATCAGTAAAATACAGGAAAGCTCAGGGCTTGCAATATAACAGC
This sequence comes from Limulus polyphemus, assembly GCF_000517525.1. Lineage (NCBI taxonomy): Eukaryota > Metazoa > Arthropoda > Merostomata > Xiphosura > Limulidae > Limulus > Limulus polyphemus. Next base: position 156,908 of record NW_013667658.1, read on the forward strand.
TAAATAATATTGTTACTTACTGACCTGGATTATCAGCAGAATACTGACCAGTTTAGGGTGTACAATGAAACAATGTTACACACTGTTGCATTTTACTTGATCTTGACTATCAGTATAACATTGGATAACTTTGGAGTTACAATGTAACAGCTAAATACTGTTATAATAATAAGTTTGCAAACAACAGTTTATAAGCATAGTGAAGTGATTTATTTTTGAGGGAAAATATTTCTTGTTTGGATAAAATGTTGGTTTTCTTCAGGTATCTTATAAATCATTGTTTGCTCACTTATTATTATATTAGTATAATGTGCTTCCATACACAAGTAGCTAAATACTGTTGTTATTCACTTGATCTGGATTATTAGCAGAATACTGACCAGTTCAGGGTGTACAATGAAACAACGTTACACATTATCACAGCTCACTTGATCTTGATTATCAGTATAACATTGGTAGTTTAGGATATGCTATGTACACTATAGCTACACACTATTGCTACTCTCCAAATCTGGATTATCAGTAAAAAAAAATAGCCAGCTCAGTCATGGTGTGAAGAATATGTACAAAATGTTGTAATGGCTAGTTGGAAAGAGCATTTATTGTTATACAATTTATTAACCTAAAGAAAGAAAATTAAATTTTTGTATGGTGAAAAAAAGAACACAGTTCAAAAGAATTATAACAGCATGTGATCCAAAATATGTAAAAATATAGCCTATTTTACTGGAAAAATTATTATGTATATAAGATTTAGCTCCTGTTTCACATATAATATAAAGGAATCAAAGCATCACTACAGTCATAACATATCTGTACTGGTAAACAGAAAGAAGAGAAATGTGGACTTGTCATGTATCTAATGAGAAATCCACAAATTGGTCAGCAATATCATCACTACATTTAGACTAAAGAGTTTCCTGCTTTGTGGGCTGCTGCAGTTAATGTCACTTCTTTCAATTACTTGTTCATTTCACAATATCCTACATTAATAAAAGTTCACCTCAAATATAGCATCTTACATTTCCAGGTGTTATTCCACAATAATCTAGAAAAAAATTTTTGATAAAATGATCAACTGTTTAAAAATATGACATCTACATCCAGTAAACTGATTGTTACAGAAAAGTTTGCATCATTAGAATAAACAGTATTACAAAAAGTAGTGGAATGGTGCACCCACAACAAGCAATGAGCCCATTCCTAATTTAAATCAAGATGCTACAAAGAGCTTCAGGATACTCAAAGATAAATTATTAATGATACAATTTTTGTTTTATGAGTGTCTGAGAGAGTTCAACCACCCAAGAAAGAATACTAATAAAATGGTAAACAACTGAATTTGATAATGCTAGACATCAATCTGCCCAGCTACCCAAAATTGGTTCATTCCTAGGTCCATGTGAATTTTGATTAATATGTGCTGTGAAATGAAAACCATCACCAAGGACTCTTATTACAGTCTACAACTGTAGGCCAGTGCATCTAGTGTGTGCTTTTGGACTTCACAGACAGCTTGCAGCTCATAATAATTTTGAATGCCAAACATTGGCTCTCATGGTGCTTCAAGCATCTAAGTTGGGTTGAAGAACATTGGAGAACCAATCCTAAAAAATGTGAATTCCAATATTTTTTGTTGCTCATGCAGGCTTTCAATAACTTTTTACAGAAAAAATTATTGCTGATTTCTAAGTATTTTAGGGATAAATTTAGGAATTTTAAGAAAATTTATTAAAATTTTAGGGTATATTTTACAAACAGTTTCAAAGGAAACTTTTCTTTAAATCAAAATAATTGTTTAACGTGCAATCATGACTTATTTTGCTTTTTAACCACTTTTCTTGTCTTCAGCACTTGTTATTAATATATACTTCTTCCAAGAACAGTTTACTTGTGTGTCAAGATATTCAACAAAATATTGCTAAGTACTCTACATCAGCAATACAATACAATAGTCATGCAAGTTTTTCAAGAAGCATCAGCATGATGACAGCCTACACTTCTCTCCTTCATCCATTTCATACTCCCTCAGAAATTAGTAACACCAAAAAGAAAAATTGAACATGAATAACAAAGTATTCTAAACATAAGAATTTAAACAGCAATGGAATGATTATTGTTATAAAAGTACTTTATAGTTAGTGTACGACATATTAGTTAGCTTGAACAAAAGTTTTCATTAAAATTCACAGTACTTTCAATTATAAACTGAAAATTCATAAGTTATTAGCTCATATTTAAATAAATGTTTTTTAATAGTGTTGCGTCATCGAGATCACGTGATTATTCTCACGCCCTCTAGTTTCTGGAACTATCTTGTTCCTTCATGAATGCCCTAGCATTTACTAGATAGGGTAGTCTGGTACATATATATATAAGAGGGTGACAACGTGACGCGATAATGTAATGTGTGTGTAGGTAGTGAGTAATTGAACTGCAGTCACAGGGTATTGTTGAAGTTAACGTTCGTTCGTTATAGTGTTTGTTTTAGCGCGAATATTGAAATTAAGTGTATCATAAAGTTCTATTCGGAAAGAATAAACCAGTTTTATTAAGTAAGGACTAGTGTCGTTAAAGTTTCGTCGGAACGAAGTTACGGAAAGTTAATTAACAAACGGAGACGTAACAAATTGGTGTCAGAGAGTGAGATAGAAAAAAAAAGAGAAGAAGATGGAAACGAGAGGCGGAAAATCAAACTACAGCTTAGCAGATTTGATGGCAGCAATACAAAAACAAGAAAAGAAACGAGAAGAGAAATTACAACAGTTGTTAGAGGAAAAAGAAAAGAAACAAGAAGAACGAGAAGAGAAATTACAACAGTTGTTAAAAGAAAAGAAACAATAAGAACGAGAAAATAAACAAGAAGAGAGACAACAGCAGTTGCAAGAAAACCTGCAACAATGGCAGCTCGAACAGCAAAATAAACAAGAGAAATTACAGCAGTTGTTGGAGGAAAAAGTTCTTCTTGTTTCTTTTCTGTTGTCTTTTCTTGTAACTGCCTACAGCAATGGCAGCTCGAACAGCAAAGTAAACAAGAGAGACTACAGCAGTGGTTGGAGGAGAAAGAAAATAAACAAGAAGAGAGATTACAGCAGTTGTTGGAGGAAAAAGAAAATAACAAGAAGAAAGATTACAGCACTTGTTGGAGGAAAAAGAAAAGAAACAAGAAGACAAATTACAGCAGTGGCAACGGGAACAAGAAAGGAAACAAGAAGTACAAATGGAAAACATTAGTAAATTTAAAAGCGAATTAGATACGTTAAAGGACGATTTATTGTCTGTTACACAAGGAGGATACATTGACCATCGACTTAATCAGCCCCAGACAATGGCAAGCCCCTTACAGAGCCTGCAGCTAAACCCTAATGCAGACATAGTCAGTCCCGTTAGAAGTCACATCCCGGATATGAATGTCAGTAATAGGAGTGATCCAGTGTGAAGGAAGCCACAGGAATTCGAAGGGAAGGCACTGTGGAAAGCATATAGAGCACAATTTGAGCTACTGGCAGAGATGAATGGATGGACAGAGGAACAAAAAGCTGTATATCTAGCAACGAGCTTGAAGGGACAACCACTGGAAATAATTGGACAGTTGTCAGCAGACGACAGGCACAACTATAGAACACTGGTGTCGGCTCTAGAATGCAGGTACGGAACCCAAAACCAGTCAGAAGTCTACAGGGCCAGGTTCAGGACGAGAGTCCGTGCTAAAGGGTAGAGCCTGCAAGAGCTGGCACAGGACTTGGAAAGCATGGCACACGAGGCCTACCCAACTGCACCACTCGATCTCCTCAAGTTGCTGCTGAGGGATCAGTTCGTAGATGCCTTGGACAGTCCACAATGTAAGATACAAGTGAAGCAAGCACACCCCTCTACCATGCAGGATGCAATGGCCAGAGCTCTCGAATTTGAATGCTACGTTAAGTCCAGCACAGAGGTACCAAGGTTGGTACAGTCATCTGGATGATTCAAGGCCAAAAATGGGAAGCTTTCAGAGAAGTTTGAAGGACTTTGCTGGCACTGCAACAAACCTGGACACAAGAGAGCTCAATGGTGGAAACTTCAACACAGGGGAGATGCCACAGCAGAAAAGGCTGCTACCCAGAAATGCTGTTGGAACTGTGGGGAGCAAGGACATGTGAAGAGCCAGTGTATGAAGAATATTACCAACATGTCAGCCTCAAGGAGACCAGTAGTGGTTGGTGTTGAGGGACACTCACCAACTCCCATCATGAAAGTCCCTACAGCTAGGTGTAAAATGCCAAGCACACACAGCATCTATGTGACAGGAAAGCTGGATGGCCAAAAGTGCAACTTTGTCATAGATTCTGCATCTCAGAAACCCTTATGAGCATCAAGGTGTTAGATCACGAAGGAGTACCAGAAGCCATACAGAAGCTTTATGGTGTGACAGGACATTCTACAAGATTGTGAGGACCAGTATGGGGTAACTATTGAGCTCATGGGCATAAAGGACAGATAGAAAGTATACTTGGCTGACATTGAAGACCAATGCATATTAGGATTGGCCTATCTACTATCAAGGAAGTTTGTAATTGATTTTGATAAAATGACGTTTGGGAATAGCAAAGGCCAAGTTCTGGTAACTGTTAAAAGAGAGGTTGAACTAATTAGGTGCCATCAAGGTGAAGTCAAAGTGACTGAAGAAGTTGATGATGACGAAGAGGAACCAGGTATAGATATTAAAGCAGAGTAGGAGAAAGGTCAAGATTTGAAGCCAATAATTAGTTTTTTAAAAGCAAGTGTTTCGCGCCCTGCTTGGGAGAAGGATGTCTAGTCTAAGCCCCTTGAGAAAGCACTATTGGATGCAATGGGACCAGTTAAAGCTTGAAGATGGTAT
>NW_013667658.1:162575-167452 GCF_000517525.1 Limulus polyphemus
AGTAAGGACTAGTGTCGTTAAAGTTTCGTCGGAACGAAGTTACGGAAAGTTAATTAACAAACGGAGACGTAACAATAGTAACTAATTACTGGGAAGAGAATTTCATCCTTTTGTTACAAAAACACCACCTTAAAATCTGTGATCATATAGGTAGTGCAAGTATTAAACTAAATGTATTTTGTTGAAGAAGATGACTGGGACTGTGTTTTCTTAACACTATTTGAAAGGTCATTAACCATTTTTCCAATTTTTGCACCAAGATTATTCCTTTCCTTCCTATTTTCTCTTATCTGATGTTTTGTTGCATTCATTTTCCTTTGGCTACTTGGCCTGCCTCATCTGAATTCTTACCTTTCAAGGCCTTACAGAAGTCTTGTCAAATAACTTTCTGCTGATCTTAGTTCCTCCTCCAATTCTGTATCTTCTTTTGCCATTGTGAATTCCCACTGTTATTGTGGGATTCCCACTGTCCCTATCTACTACCTAGCGAAACCACAGCTAAGGAAATGGGCTTGGAAAAATCAGCGGGGAAAGAATACATCCAGTAAGCTATTTAAGTTGTGGGGATGTTAAAGGATTTTTCACATTGACAAATATGAAGATACCTTTCGTTCTTTTTAAGTAATTTGTTTCAGCCCTCTTTGGTAGATCTATTAAGAAACACTGTACTATAGGTTTCCAGTTCTTAATAATGCATTGCAGTGCTGGTAAAAGTGTCAGCCACCTGCACTGTACACATCTTATGAACAGTTCTTCATAAAATCCTAGTTCATCTTATAAATCTTCTCTTTTGCAAGGTGATGACTTGGAGAAGTAAACGATAAGTTTCTCAGACATTCTATCATAAACTTTCAGACCTTTCCAAAAGGAATTGTGAACAATGTGCAAATTGCATGGAATGAATTATTTTACTTTCTCATTTACTGTGCTTCATATTGTCTTATTAAGATTAGATCGTCTGATCTCAAGTTAAGTAATTTATCAAGTAGTATCTGGAATCCAGTTTATTGAAGTGTGACAATGATGGCATCAGCAAAATTTGCTCCCAATACATGCCCAAACATGTGTGCTTTCAAGAACTGTACTACTACCTCTCCTTTCTCATCTGACTAATAACAAACAAGGAGATTATGCTGTTTACGGAGTTGATAGTTACTGGTTTCATCATAACATAGTATAAAGATTGTGCACATTTGAAATCCTGTCATGTAACATCTTTCTAAAGTGTGGTCCTAACCATTCTTACTTTGGCTCATTGTGAAATTTTCAGTACTAACATTACCAGGAAATATGTTACAGACTTTTTAGCACTTGGATCAACAGCTATATAAGATTATTGCTATGCTTTACCAGAACTGGTAATTCCACTACTGGAGGCAGTTTCTCCATTAACGGCAGTCTTGAGATTGAGATATAGTTCTTACATTGAAATGTTTCTGTGTTGTACCAAAGTTAGCCTTTGCTAGATCCTGGTGTTTGAATCCTTTAGATTGCATAAGAACTTACTTTAATCTAGAGTTGTCTACAAAGAACAATATTTTTGCACAATATACACAATCCTTTCATTGGCAATACATCTGCCTTGCATCAACTCCAAATTTGAAACCCTTGTGAATCATCCTGTTGCAGCCAAGCTGCTTTAAACTGGTTGCCTATGTGGCATTCCAAAATTTTCTACATTCTGTTTAAATTTCTTATCTTTAGGTATTGGTCTTCAATCTTCATTTTATATCTGAAATAAGAACATCAACTTCACAATACAGGTAAATATCTCTAAGAAAGGCAATTATAACCAAACAAGTTGTTTAATATAACTACAAATTCAGATTATGTTACCCACTAGTGAACCTGTGGGCCTATGGCCTACATTTATAGGGCTACTCTAATGCAAATTTAATGCTTGAACTACTATTTTACTCATCTTCAGTTTAACTGATCATTGCTTTTATAATGCAAGAGATAATCAGTTCACAATGGCTTTCAGGAAGTTAGAAACAGTACTATCAGAGCCCTTGGCTTGTGCAGATGAAGAACTACTGGAGTGAAGGAAAACAAGAGAGACAAAAAAGGATGTGAACGATAAACTTAAGGAGGTTATAGTTATCGGTGATTCTTTGACAAGGCATGTGGATATGATAGTCTGTGGGGTAAATAAGGAGAAAATAATTAGATTATGCTATCCAGAGCACAGGTGGAAAATATAACTGACACAGCAAGAGATATAACAATGGGGGCTAGCAATGATGCAGTTTTTATTGTGCATGTAGGAGCTAATAATGTAGGGAAAGGTTAGTTAGAGGAGCTAATTGATATGTACAAAGTATTCATAAAGGCATTTAAAGAAAAGGACCATAACCCATTTGGTGTGTAATTACATTTTGGGCTGGTTCCCAAGAAGTGTCAATTATTCACCAAAAAATGAAATTAGGAATTTGATCTTTTCTAGTCCTTTTTCAATATCAAAAGGAGAAGATATATTTTCTATATCTGGTACAACAATTCCCTAATGTACACACAAACACTGAACAGAAAAAACGAGTGACAAATGATGAACACTGACTTGTACATTCATTTTACCACTGCATTACAAAACCTATGCCTAATATTAGTCTATCAGATGATAGGTACTAGAATACAGAATATTTATGTAAGGTATAACATATAAGAACAGTAATATATCAGTAAAATTAACCTCAAATCATGGAGCTACTCACTGTGGGAGCTGACAGCTGGAAAACACATTCACTAGTTGCAGGTTTTTTATGAAGCTGTGGGATAAACTCACTTGTCACAGTGAAAGGAAAGGTTTTTGTGCAGCTGTAGGATAAATCCACCTGTTGCATCAAATGGCTATGAATGTCAAAGCGGATATATCAGCATTGTAATGGTTAATTGTGTCAAGAATACTGCCAAGAATTAATTGTGGGGATGAAATTATAAGTAGGTCACAAGGGTTAAATGCTAGGCTTAGGTTAATATGAGCAGGTTGGACTTGTGGGATCAATTTAATGGGCGAAGGGAGTCTTTTGGAATGGATGGTTTACATTTAAATAGAGTAAAGCCTGGCTTATTTGCAAGGGCTATTAACTTAGCTGTAAGGGAAGATTTAAACTAGGATAAGACAGTGGTGGTGGGCAAGGATAAGCTAAATAACTTGTTTAATATAACTACAAATTCAGATTATGTTACCCACTAGTGAACCTGTGGGCCTATGGCTCTAATGCATTTCACAAGAAAAACCTTAAATTTATTATCAGTGCAGGGGGGTGAAGACTTTTACAAGGCACTGTAGAAGTAATTTTAAGGGTAGGCTTAATTGTTACTATTATAATGCTAGAAGTATAAGAAATAAAATAGATGACTAGAGCAGTGGTAGAAATGGAGGATTTCGATGTAATGGGAATAACTGAAACATGGTTAAATGTAGATGATTTTGATGACAGAAATTTCTTTCAGATATAGGGTTATAGGTTATTTAATAGGAATAGAGTACAAAAGAGAAGGGGAAGAGTGGCTTTATATGTAAAATGTGAGTTACATCCTGTTGAAGTTGAGGATATTAAGGATTATAGCAAGGAGATTAAATTAATTTGGGTAACTATTAGTGGATATAAAGAGAAAAGGCTTTTAGTACGAATTTGTTACAGATCACCAGATGATACTGATGAAATGAATGAGAAATTTTACAGTGAGATTAAGATTTTGGCTGTTAATGAGGTCATAATTATGGATGATTTTAATTTCAGGCTTATATATTGGGAAATTCTAGAGTCAAAACATAAGGGAGAAACATCTTTGGAAACTGTTCAAGATGGTTTCCTTCACCAATTGGTCAAGGACTTACTCAAAACAATGCTATCTTACATTTATTGTTAATTTCTATTATAGAAATGGTTGAGAGGGTGGAAGTTTGGTTCTTTGTTTGATGCAAATGGAGTTCAGGAATATAGATACTTTGGTTACAAATTTCAGAAAAGCAAATTTTGAAGGTTTGTGAAGAGAATTATCTGTTGTGAATTGGGTAGCTGAGTTACTTGGAGATGCTGATCAAATGTGAAAAATTTGAAAGATAAGTTTTTTAAATATTCAAAATAAACATATTCTTTATAAAAAGAAAAAGGTGGCTTCAAGTAAAAGACCAGGTTGGCTGATAAAGAATATAAGGGATGAAAGTAAACAAAAGCATCACAAATTTAAGAAATTTAAATCGACTGGTATGATGAGAGATTTAGAAGGTCAAGAAAGTTGGTGAAGCAGAGAAATAGGGCATGAAAAAAGATGTATGAAAAAGGTTGGCTGAAAATATAAAGTTAACAGTAAGGATTTCTTTAAATACATTAAGGGTGAACAAAGTGTTAGGATGGAGGGGTAGGACCTTTGAGGAATGATAAAGGAAGTTGTATCTGATGATTATAAGATTGTTGGGTTATTAAATTCTTTTTCTTCAGTTTTTACTAATGAAGATTTATGCAATATTCCTCATCTTGAACAGTTGATAGATGGAAACAAGATGATCACATTAATTCTAAGCTTGTTAAGAAAAAATTGGAAAGTTTAAAGAATGATAAGGTTCTGAGGCCAGATAATATTTCCACAATGGGTTTGAAAGAGATTAAGGATTGAATATGTGAGTCACTTGCTGCTGTTTTTGGTAAGTCCTTGAACAGTCAGCAGGTGCTAGAGGATTTGAAGTTGACTAATGCTACTCCCCTTTTCAAGGGGGGTGATAAAAATTGACTCTGTAATTATCAGTTGTGGGAAAAGTTTTGGAAAGTCTAATAAAAGATGTTTTGCAAAGTCATTTAACAAAGTCTAGAATTTTATTGGATAGTCATCATGGTTTCACTAATGGAAATTCTTGCCTTACAAAACTGCTT
>NW_013667658.1:168452-170189 GCF_000517525.1 Limulus polyphemus
GTCAACATGGTTTCACTAATGAAAATTCTTGCCTTACAAAACTGCTTACGTTGATGAAAGTAATGATGTAGATTTGGTATATCTGGATTTTCAGAAAGCATTTAACAAGGTGCCATATAAAAGGCTTGTAAAAAAAATTATCTCTGTAAGTATGGGGGAAGAGTTAGCAAATTGGATAGAAGAATGGCAGACGGTTGTTATAAATGGAGTTCAGTCTAACTGGATTAATGTTACAAGTGGGGTACCTCAGGGTTCAGTCACAGGATTTTTGCTCTTTTTGATTTGTATCAATGACATAGATGAAGGAATGGTCAATAAATTACTTAAATTTGCAGAAGATATTAAAGTCTTTGGTGTTGCTAGCTGTAAAAAGATGTTGCTGCTTTAAAAAGGATTTTGTGAGTTGGGCAAATAAATGGTTTTAATTGTAATAAATGCAAGATCTCCAAAACTGTTTTATCTTGAAAAACGAAGAGTTAGAGGGGATCTGATCGAGATGTGTAAGATTGTTACGGTAATTGATAATGTTGAAGCATCATTTTTTTTTCATACTTAATGGTAGGACTAGGGGATGCAAATATAAATTTTGGCTGGGAAGGAGTCATCTTCACCTAAGAGACAATTTTATTTTTCTAACAGGGTGGTTAGCCTTTGGAATGAGTTACCTTCGGATGTTGTGGAAGCAGTAAATTTAAGTGAGTTTAAGAGAAAGCTTGATAACTATATGAATCATAGGGGCTTGGTTTTGGGGTCTTTTTCTTTTTTTTAATTTAAATTTGTAATATTTTATTTAATAGTTTTAGTTTAGTTTAGAGGATGAGACAGCCTAGATGGACCAATAGGTACTTTGTTGTTCTGAAACATATGTTAAATTTAATTTCTTGAACCAAGTTATGAACAGTAATTAGTAGGCCTATTTATTTATGTACTCTAATGTAAATCATTACCATGTGTGTGGTCTGCTTTCAAGGAATCCTGGTAAGCAGTAGTAAAAGAAGCACCAATTTATTCCCCCCATGGGAATATTTGAAGACAATCCCATAAAGAAACTAATTACCATATTCTATTGATGATATAAACCTTAGGACTAATCGAAATCCTGCTGGTGGACATGTATGTTTTTTTTTCAGCAGCCTAGAGAATGTTTTTTGATACGACTACTGTGTTGTCCCAACCATGAAGTTATTTCTTCAGTAGCCTGGAAAATGTTTTCAATATGACTGTTGCAACCATGAAGTTATTTTTTCAGTAGCCTAGAAAATGTTTTTGATATGACTGTTGTCCCAACCATGAAGTTATTTTTTCAGCAGCCTAGAGAATTTTTTGATGTGACTCGGTTGTCCGAATTATGAAGAATGATTTTTTAATCAGCCTAGAGAATGTTTTTGATATTAGTGTGTTGTCCCAACCATGAAGATAGGTTTTTTCATCAGCCTTGAGAATGTTTGATATGACTGTGTTGTCCCATCTGTGAAGAGTAGTAGAGGTAGTATCATGTTGTAGACATGTTTTAGCTGAACTTGATCCACTATCATTGTGATATTCTGGAATTGCTGCACTCCTTGTAGTATCATGTTGAACACATGTTTTAGCTGGACTTGATCCACTATCATTGTGATATTTTTGAATTGCTGCACTCCTTGTAGTATCATGTTGAACACATGTTTTAGCTGGACTTGATCCACTATCATTGTGATATTCTGGAATTACTGCAGTTCTTGTAGTATCATGTTGAAC
>NW_013667658.1:171189-175590 GCF_000517525.1 Limulus polyphemus
GGACTTGATCCACTATCATTGTGATATTCTGGAATTTACTGCAGTTCTTGTAGTATCATGTTGTAGACATGTTTTAGCTGGACTTGATCCACTGTCATTGTGATATTCTGGAATTACTGCACTTCTTGCTTTGATAAAATTTTTGGGGAACAACCATACTCTTTTCAGTGGTGGTCTAAGACCTGAAAGAAAGGACATCCCAAATTTGCTTTGGCTAGCCCAGATGTTTTAAAATATTACTTCAGGTAGAGGCCCAAATCTTATTACAAACTGTTTTACAAGAGGATTTGCTACTTTACCAGATGACTACCAACTGTTAGTGCTTAGATTTAATAACAGGTTTCAAGCTGTAATTAATACCAGGTGGACTCTCTTCCTATTACAGTCTCAAAAAACAAAACAGGCTACTCCCTTCTCAAGGTGTGTTGTCCCCACACTATTGGTAATAAAGTGCATGTGCACTGTCTGTAAGGTTAATATCTAATTTTTCTTAATTAGTCCATTCTAAAAAAAGATAAATATTTCAGTTTAACACATTTTAACTTTTACATGTAAACTTGCAAATAATTACTTCATTGTGTAACTACGTGTTATTCTAATGCTTTCACATGTAAGCTTTGTGGCCACTCTTGGTACTAATAAAACGTTACAAAATTAAGGGAGAGAGAGAGAGAGAGAAAGCATACAAGAAGTAAAAAAAAACTTAAAATGATGGGAATCTACAAAAACACAAAATCTTTATCTACTACATATCACGACCTGTACAATATGAGACAATACGGAAAATTTAATTTACAAGTTCAATTCTTCAGCCAATGTCTAACACAATGCGTCACAGGAACAAAGATCTGGCAAGACAGAAGATTGCATAGTAGAAAATGTTTTTTCTAAACTAGCAAATTTTTAACTCTCCTAAGATTATGACTTAGAAACCAGCCACAACCTACTGATTTTTTTTAAAGAACAAACATAACTAAAAATCGAAGTCATTAAAGTGACTTGAGAATAACCCATATTTCAGAGATACAAATACAAGTATTAATATATTGCTTTTAAATTATTTCAAAAAATATTAAACAAATACTTTAAGAGTTAGAGTTACAAATTTATTGAATGAATTCACTATGACAGAAGCAGCAAAAGTGAAAAGCACAATTCACCTTAGTGTAACATGTGACAGTGTTTTAATCATCAGCAGACCCATGATACTTAACAGTCCTTCACCAGAATAGTTTCTTTTCCTTTTAAAAGTAATAAAGTTTATTAATTTTGGACTTGTTAATGCTTTATGATTTTATTTTTACCTATATATTAAAATCAGTAGTTTTAATACCATAAATTACATTAATTATAAATAGGTGATCAAATCAGTACTATATAACAATATTGTGGCACAACAGACTTGAAAAGAAAAAAATTATCCATTACCACTCTTTGTCATTACTATACATCATAATGAAAAATGTCTGTGGTTATAGCTCTCAAAAGCATTGGGGATATTCTATCTATCAGACATGATCCAAATCCAGCCACAAAGAATTAATCAGGGGTTAAGAGTTAAGTGCTTAACCTCACAATGTCTCAATTCCTACTGTCTTTCACTTGTTTGCAGCCAGTTACCCCTAATCTTTAGACATAGGTTATTTTTGTATCTAAATATTGGGTTGATTGTTTTATTTATCATCATTTATTAATACTCTTTGAAAGGGGTGGAGATTGGGAGACTTAAAATTGTAGAAATATAGGGTGGTTTTCTTCTATTATAAGGCTTTTTTTTTGCCTAAAGTTTGGGAGTGACTGCCTTTCCACGAGTGGCTGCAGAACAGTGAAAGGCAGAAGTTGAGATGTTGTGGGTTTAGGCACTCAACTCCTAACCCCTAATTGATTCTTGTTTTTGTTTTAAGTCTCACTGCAAACATTTTGGCTTTGATTTGTGTATGTATATTTGGTGTATCTGGTTTTACAGAAAGTATTTGACCAGTACCTTAGGTTGTGACACTGGGAGCAAAATAGCCACTTCAAAATGGTCAGCTGTGCTAATAATGAACAATTGTTAAGGATTAATGAATCATTACACATCAAAATTGTAATCTGAATCTGTCTTTATTATCTTACAGTATTGCCAATGATATATCTCCATCAAATTTATACTTAAACTTTTAAAAAGATGTAACCAGATAATCTTCAGTCTCTATAGAGTTGCAGCATAAAGTTTTTAATCACAATAAAGTATTTATAATGGCTTCTTTTATCTACAAGGTTTCATAAATTGTTCCACTGCACACATTTCTTCTCTGGAAAGAGGCTGAAGACTGAATCCACTAAGTTCTGATTTTCCTTCTAACTCTCTTAACTTGCTAATTTTATGTTTCAATCCATTTCGAAGGTTTGTGACTTCTTTCTCTAACTTTGCTTGGTCTGGAAACATTTAAATGTAACTTTAAAAGCAATTTTAAAAGATTGCATAAATAATTTTTAAAAATCAGATATACTTAATTCATTTACTATAAAAATATACACAAATACACCACATCAGGAATAAGTGATATGGTGGTATTTATGATGATTGTTATTATCAAACAGAAAAATTATCATTTATCACAAAAACTAATTATAAGTTTTATCATAGTACAAAAATATGTCAAATAATACTTATACTTGTTGTAATCTTTCATTTTTGAGCCAAAACAATGATGTTTGTTTATAATTATGTCCACCGCATGGCTTGTTGCATGTACAAAAGATTCAAAGTCAACTAAGGCAAGAAATCCAAAGTTCTCGACACAAGGCCCCCAAAACATTCCACACCCTGTCTGATTCCTCCAATCCAGTGAATCTATAGATACTAAGTATCTTAACAGTCTTATGTATGTATTATGGCCCACCTTACACTTCACTCACGTGTAGCTCCCAGTTTGGGAAAACCACATCTAGGGTGACCAGCTGACAACCTTAAAACTGGAATCCACATTTTAGGAAAATTATAAGCAATTAATTATGCAAGTAATAAATATCACCATGTGTAAATGATATTTTTCCTTAGATTATTGCTGCTACATATACCTTTGTAATGAACCAGCTTTTATGAACAACTTCTTGTTGGCCAGGGTAAGTCATACAATTCTGAGGAAATGTCAATCATATTCACCCTTAAGTTATTTTAAATAAAAGCTTCATGACTTGAAAATCAAACATCAACTGTGAACAACACCTACCATTCATATTCAATTGTTTTTGTTTTGGCAGGTGAAAATCATATATATATATATATTATTTTGAAAACAAGTGGAGTGCGTGCCATTTGTTTACTTTTGAATTTATTGCCAACAAGTCACAGACACCTACTGTAGAAGAATCCTTAGCCCAACACCCATATTATTCAACCTACTTACTAAATATTACTACTATATATAATATTAAGAAGAATAAGCACATTATTTTGACAACTGACAAAAATGAAAACCGAGACATTTAGTCTATTGGGACACCAAAACAATATTCGAAAAACCAGGATATCTGGTCTCCATCGTATATATAACATTTGGCATCTTATTTAAATTCCTTAATAAAATACTCATGTTTCCATGTGCTTTTCCACAATAAAGAAAGATCTAACTATGCATCAGTGAGAAACAATCAACGATATTGTACTTTATGGTATTTTTTAGTTTTAACTTTGTATTTATAGTAGATTCATGACATTTTACTTTCATCAGAAAGAATTTCTTGTTATTTTTATTTGTATAGTAAAATAAAGTGTATGTTAAAAATAAAATAGAAAGCTTGCTATGTGAAAATAAATCATATTTTTGGTTCTGAATTTGTCTAATAACTGTTGTTTCTAAACAACTGAGTTGTGTTAATAATTGTTTATAAAAGGCCTCACACAAATATGTTAGGTATTGTCACATTGTTCGGGTTTAGTTATGTAGGTGCGAATAAAGTCTGTATTGGTGAGAAAGAAATACTAAACTTCAAATCTGAGATTATTTTAGATTTTCTTCTGCTGAAAAAACAGAGGAAAGCTGTGAAGGACAGAAGTCAGTGTGTGAAATGCCAACTAAAGAAGACAACATGACCAACATGCTTTCTACTTACAAAGTAGAACAAAAAGAGAGGATGTAGATGCTTGATTTGATATATAAATCAGTATTCTAGGAAATTGGTCAAGCATCTACAACTAGGAAATTGGTAATACTGATTTATATCTCAAATCAAGCATCTACAAAATACTGATTTATATCTCAAATAACCAATTTCCTAGTTGTAGATGCTTGATTTGAGATATAAGTCAGTATTACCAATTTCCTAGTTGTAGATGCTTGATTTGAGATATAAATCAGTATTACCAATTTCCTAGTTGTAGATGCTTGATTTGAGATATAAATCAGTATTACCAAT
>NW_013667658.1:176575-200510 GCF_000517525.1 Limulus polyphemus
TTGTATATTCTACATGGAATATAAAATTCCATCAGTGAGCAAGGGTACAAAGCATTACACTTAATTTCAAGAACTTCCCTGCTATTAGTGCACAAGTGATCTCTCAACAAGGAAGAACAGTCATCTTTATATCTGGATAATAGTTCACTATGTCAGTGAAGGCTGTATGAGGTCACTACTTAATATCATTAAGACAGCAGAAAATATAATAGATGGAGTTTCTGAGAAGCTGAGTGAGTGGAAATTAGGACAAAATCCTAGTATGGGGGTGTTGAGTAAACAGTAAACTACCTATTGTGGGTGGTATGTAAATAGCGAATTACCTAGTATGGGTGGTGAGTAAATAGTGAATTGCCTGGTGTGGGTGATACATAAATAGCAAATTGCCTAGTGTAGGTGGTAAGTAAATAGTGAGTTACCTAGTGTGGGTGGCAAGTAAACAGTGAATTACCTAGTGTGGTTGATACATAAATAGCAAATTACCTAGTGTGGGTGGTAAGTAAATAGTGAATTGCCTAGTGTGGGTGGCAAGTAAACAGTGAATTACCTAGTGTGGTTGATAAATAAATAGCAAATTACCTAGTGTGGGTGGTAAGTAAATAGTGAGTTATCTGGTGTGGATGGTAAGTAAAAAGTGCATTACCTAGAGTGAGTGGTAAGTAAATTGTTAACTAGGCTGGATGTTAATTAAATAGTGAGTTATCAGGGTGTTAAATAAGCAGTTCTTCAAATAAGCATTAAAATATATTTTAACTTACCATCAGTAATTAACTTTTTGGCTGTCTCTTTAGGAAACTTGATGAACATATTTCCAAAACAAACCAAAGATTTTTTGGGCATTTGGTCAGCCTTAATTTCTTTATCTAGTGCTCTAGAAAGAAAAATATAGTTAATATCAACACTTTTATAACACACATTCAAGAATGAGAAGTTCTAATATTTCAAAATTATATAACAATATGTAGAACACTTATAAAACTACAGGTTTAGCCACGAAAACGTCATAAAATTTTTCATTAAAGCATATAGTTCCAAGTTAGGTTTGTTAGTAACTGTGTACCTTATTATATTGTATATGCCAGGATTACAATATTATTTTACCAATTTTGTAAACACTTTTTTTATAGAAAAATAAAATGTTTTTCTACCCGTATAACATCAAACTGATATGTATTCAAAGAACAGTAAAGGTACATAGTATTCTCAAATCTCTTATTAGTATACACACAAAATACTCAAACTGGAAAGGAAAAATACACCCATCCAAATATGTTTATTTAATATAATCGAATGGAAATTGTATATTTTTCATTACATATTTTCATTGTATATTCAAAATACTTGCTTTTTTTTAGTTGTATCATGCTCATTACTAACTACAAACAGTAAGTGGCAGAAAGCTACAAGACGTTTTTTTTTATTGAAACAAATTTACAAACACTGATAGATGGTGTGTACACTGACTTTGTCATTGAAAGCGTGATATTTCTGCCAAATTTGTGTAAACTTTATTTCCTTGAAGTTCTAGGCAGAAAATTAAAGCTATTTTGTTTGCTTGTTTACCTGAATGACACCTCATCAACATGATGGACTGAATGGCCAGGCCAAAGACCCCTAATGTTTAGGTATAGCCTTCATTAATTTTGAAGTGCAGACCAGATAGACAGTATCTGCCACTTCCTGCAGATTCTCTTAACCAAATGACAAGACTAACTATCACTTGTAAAGGGAGGGGAGTGAGCTAGTCGTTTGATGTTTGACTTGAACACCAGTTACAAATAAGTTTATTTTAAATCCATGTATACAGTCACGAGTGGAGTAACAAGTCACCAACTTCAGGAGGTTTGCAGTTAGAAGACTGAGATACAAAATAATATACAACACTTTAATTCAAATCTACAGTACCAAAACTACCTTAAAAAACTTCTACGTTAAAAGCATCAAAGTCTTCATTCTGATCGAGCAACTGTTCATTGATCAAACCTTCACTAATGTTCATCAAATCTGACACTATGGCAAACAAATTATCAATTAAAACATTATGTGAAATACATTCAGACATATTTCAACTTTTGTACCGGGTTAACACTTCCAAAATATCTCTCAACAAATCTATTACTTCTGCAATAAATCTTACTAAATCAATAAGGGAATTCTCTTTTAACATATTATCTGCACACATTATACATCATTCCTAACTATGCTGTTAGACTTGAGAGGATAGCAATAATTTCTTGCATAGTTTGTACGGTGGAGAGTAGTCAGGTTCTGCAACACAGCCATGGTTTCTTCAAGCAGTGTCTTGATCAGCCTTTTAATTTGTTGTTGGAGAACTGACTTTGGTCTAAAAACATGACTTTTTATTCACATTTTCATTTATTGATACAATGATTCAAATAGCACTACATGCTTACTTTGCATGTAGATCCTCCATCTAATTGGTTTGATTTCATTGTTTTATCAATCCAAAACCAAACTAGATAATTGTTTATTTTCATAAACTGTTAATTGGCATCCCATTTACATGTATTTCTCAACATCTTCCTTCTGCTGGTGAGTTTTTTTTTATAGAACTCACCTTTAGTTAGTGTCAATAGTATAGCCTTTCTCTGTGCTATGACAACGTCTGTTTAATGTTGATAAAACAAACTGCTGGTTTCTACTTAACATATTGTAGCTTGGAATGCATTAAAATTGACTTTAACATTTCCTTATTTGGACAATAGTTTCCATGTAACTTCTATTATACAGTCGTTAGTTGCATGTCTTTTCTTCACTTGACGTGTCTCATACATGAATTTTCACGAAACATTCTGTTTTTCATTCACAAAAGCATTTGTAATTCTCACAGAATGCCTCAAATGCTTTACACTTTTATAATGCACCCACAGTTGAAAGTGCAAAATGTGTTGTAGTACAATATCAAGAACCTAAAACCCTCAGATATCCAATTTAATATGCCATTTACTAAGCCAAGTTCAAGCCAGAAAACAAAGAAGTAAATGTTATCATTTTCATTACCTGAAAATGTATTTCCTATAGGTACCTCTCCACAGAACTGCCAAAAAAAGTTTTTTCACATGCACCAAGTGTTTTATTGAAATTCCCACTGATACACATAATAGTGTGTACTGTGCCAGTAGGTTGTGCAATGAGCATTAGACTATACATCTCCACCATTAGGAGAGAGATACACCTTCTGCGTGCAGTACTCACATTTAAGCATACAAAGGTTCATTTTTGATAAGATGATGGAGTGCCAGTGTAAATGAAGAAAATTAAAAAGATGAGCTTCTTTCTGAGAATATAACAACTAAAAGTGAAAACACATGGAGCATGTTACCTACTAGGGAAAGGGACAGAGTGCAACGTCACTCAGTGACAGACCACATCCATCTCATACTGGGAATACTCTTCTTCACCCAGTAGAGGTGGTAGTGCAGAAGATAGTGTTAAAATAAACCATGTGTGATGCTAAAGTATTGCGTAGGTGGATGGAATGTAAAAACTGCTCAACTGACCAGAAGGTTAGCAAAGAATGCATGTATAGTGAAAGCAAGGCAAAAAAAATCAGGCAATACAGTATGTAAGAAATGTTTAATGGAATAAGCAGGTGCAGGGACAAATCATCCCAAATCTTCATCCTGAAGAGAATGCAAAACCGAACTGGCTGGCATAACCACTGGGGATGATCTAGTTCTTAGTGTAAGGGGATGGGCTGTACTACACTTCCAGGTAAACACCCTAGCCCTATTTCCGAATGGGGGTGTGTCCACTCAGTTTTATACTATTGGGATTATACAGATCCAAAGGAGAACTCTCCAACTTCCCCAGCAGCTTGGGACTGGGGAAGCAAAGACTCTTCCACTATTCCACTACAAGAAAATTGGAGGGCAGGGTTTGCATAGAAAAGAACACTGGAGAGGTGCACAAACAGGAATTTTCTAGCATCTGCATGTCTCACAGTGATAGACTGTGCAAGGATTAACACAAAAATGGACAGTAGGTACTAGGTGAAGGTAGGATCACACCTAATGCTGTCATTTTCTTTTCTGAAGTACAGCTTGGGAGGTAATACACACACACAAACTGCTGACATTCTTATGTAAAATTCCATCTCAAACATGAGCACTGATGCAGATGGGCTTAACATTTTCTTTTATTTCCTACACTATGCAAACTTAAGAGACAAGATCAGTCACATGGTTGATTTCATTGTCTCTCCAGTACATGGGCACATAGATATGGTAATAGTGATTTGGGAGCTGTAGAAAAAAAATGGATTAATCAACAACTCATCTCTTTAGAGCCTTTGGGAAGACTGTGGTATGGTGACTGGAAGGAGACAAAACCCAGAGGCAGATGAAACTGCAATTTGGTGCAAGTTATAGGACAAATGTGTCAAAGGCCATACACATCTTTCCCTGCAATATATCCAGCTAGAGGAAAGAGAAGCCATGAAAGGAAGAACTTGAGTTGAGGGGACATGAAAATGATAATGTTTATCCCAACCAGTCAAAATGGAAGAAAATGAGAAGAAGAGGAATCTCATAGCAAGAAAATACTATTTTGTTCACCTTTAAAGTGAAAGGTATGAGAAAGATAACCCTGAATTGCCCCAAAAGGACAAAGGTTTGTTATGAATTTTGCTCAAAGCTACACGAGGGCTATCTGCACTAGCCATCCCTAATTTAACAGTGAAAGACTAGAGGGAAGGCAGCTAGCCACCACCAGCTCTTGAGCTACTCTTTTTATCAATGAACAGTGAGATTGATTGTCCCATTATAACTCCCCCATGGCTGAAGGAGCGAGCATCTTTGATAGGACAGAGATTCGAACTCGCGATCTGTAGATTGCAAGTCGAACATTGTAATCAGGATCAGAAGAGGAGTTATTTGTACAGAGAAGAAAGGGAAGGGAAGGTGATTGGAGAAAACAACCAATCACCTACCTCAGCAGCCCAAGTCTTTGGAAAGAAGGAACAATCTGAGAAGAAAATCCACCTGTCTCTGTGAAGAAGAATGCTGGAACTATCCAAAACAAAAATATCAGAGCAATGTCTCCTGCAAGCAAGGAGAAGAAATACATCATAAGAGAAAGGCTGTGTAGGAAACAGATTGTCAAAGTTTAAAATGGAAGACTTGTAAGTTCCTTGATAAACTAAATAGAAGTTCCAGTCCTGAAGAGGAGGAATACTAATACAAATTACAGAAAAGGTTCATAAGAACTAAAGAGAAAGAGGAATGGTCACCAACAAAGCTGCACTGTATCTGGTGATCAAAGAAACAGAATGATTGCTCTACAAAGTCAGGAATTGGAGAACATACCAGCATCAATAAACACCCATCTGCATTGATAAACTCTAAGGGTGGATAGCCAAAAATAGTGAGCAAAAATATGGGCTACTCTGCAAGAAAAACCTGCTGATTTTGCAAAGGACCAGATAAGAACTATACATGAAGATGAAAGTGTAGGATATTATGGTGAAAAACACATGTCAAGGCTGACATCAAAAGGGGCCTCCGAGAAGGAAGAGAAAAAAGCCATAGAATCACCAAGTGGTAAAGAAGCAGGTATCACAATTGAGCTGGCCAAAAAGGAGCAAAGAGAAAAACCCAGAAAGGGGTGCTATGAATCAAATACAACACCCTGAGAAGAAGTTGATGAGGAGAGGCATACAGAAAGATGGTGGACCAATCCAGACTCGGAGGGAATACTTGGTGTAGCACAGTTGCAAATGTATCAATAAATGGATTTCCAAAGTGGGAGAGGTAAAGATCACTGTTTGATCCATCATCAAATTCAAAGCTCCCAGAACATGGAAGGCCAACAACTAGATGTCATAGTCATAAGCCCAAAAGTGAAGTTTGAAAACAAGAAGCAGAGGTCCAAAGAGCAAGTACTTCCCTGTCAGTTAACATAAGAAATGACAATGGAGTTTATAATATATATCAAAACAGGATGTCCAGGTGGTGGAAAGCCCATTAACTCTCTTGCTATGAAACTGGTAGAATCAACCGACCTCTTAACCATTTTGTTCTCATCATAGTTTCCATACTATAACTTTTAATACACTTTGTGTATTGTATCTTCACAAAATTTGGCAAGCTTTTATTAAACATTACGAGTCTTTTGTACACAAAAAATCAGATTTTTTTAATTAAGTATTTTCACTAAATATTTGTCCACGAATATAGATAGTATTTCTATATATACTAGTCTGGGTGCAAAGTGATTTCTATGTTAGGATAAAAAAATACTGTTCTTTGTTTCAAAATTCTCAAATTTTATTTGCGTAATCTCTAAAACCTCCTAAATAAATTT
Organism: Limulus polyphemus; assembly: GCF_000517525.1. Lineage (NCBI taxonomy): Eukaryota > Metazoa > Arthropoda > Merostomata > Xiphosura > Limulidae > Limulus > Limulus polyphemus. Next base: position 182,900 of record NW_013667658.1, read on the forward strand.
CAAATGTTTTTTCAGTAAAACTTTATATTTTATCTGTTACTTTCTCTACCCTAACTATAAACAAGAACTAACAAGTCTAACTACTATTCATGCCAGTTGTAAATCACTTGGTGAACATGCATGCAATTCATGTTACTCCATCAAATTACATTATGCACAAGCTGCTCACCAGCACATGTAAAAGTTTTATTATATTATTTATTTCACCTGTTTTTCCTATTTTAACATATTAGTTACTTTTATAATAATAAATAAATACATGTGAAAAACAAGAAAAAAGTACTTACCTGGGTCTTTTTTTTATATCAATTCTTGATGACAGTTAACACTACTTTTTTTTTATATACTAATAGTCATACTGCACTAAATAATTTTTGAATGAATTAAATAATACACCAAAGAACACAATAATAATGTACAAAAAGAAATGTCCCATAATTATCACAACTTTTCTGGCTTTCTAACTCATGTAACAAGAGCTGTTAAAACTTCAAAGCTCATTGATGTGTTTCCCATGGGAATCAAACTTGAACTGAAAGCAAAATTAACAATTCTTTTTACAGAAAACAAATTAATAATAAGTCATTTGAAAGATGAAAACCTTGGCTTTCTATTGGTTATAAATGATATAGTATTGGCAATTTCTGAAAGAGAGGATGCAACAGGAGGGTGTGGCAAGAGGGGTCTGGTTGTCTATTTCATAGCTCTATACCCAAATAAGATTGAAGGCTATTAAAATAATGCATTGCCTGAAATGACAATATTATATGTAATTTACTTAAATTTCATACTTCTTTGAGGGGGTGGTAAATAAATTAGAGAAGAGGGGATGACTAGAGAGCAAATGTCACAATTCTCACACTAAGGGAAACTCTAACTTTTTTTAAATATTGCCTGATAAAAGTAAGAACTTAAAACTTATATACTATTAAAATATGGATTATTAGCTACGTTTTATGCTATATTTATTGGTATACCAATGATAAGAAAGTAGTTTAATTAAATGTTGAATGTAACTCTCTAAAACCTTGTGACTTGCATAGAAAAAGATGTCCATGGCAAGAGGGTTAAACTGCTCACACTCAAGGACATGGATGTGGAAAAATCACTCCATAAGAAACCAAACACCTAAAGGGTGAAGGTATCCAGAACTGCACCCCATCTTGCTAGAGAAGTTTCCATGAACAAGTGGAAATCTGGGCAGAGTGGAGAAAGATGAATGCTCAGAGTCGTGTGGAAAATTTTGAACAACCATAACAGAGAGAGGGAAAGAGATGAAGATAGAGAAACAAAAGTAGACAGCAGATCACTGGTTATATTCCACTGATCTGTCAGAATCCATTGCAGGGGGCATAAAAGCAAACCAGCTTTGCCGTCTTCTCACTGAGTGTGTAATCATGAGTATATATGGCAAATTAAATTTCTAAACACATTTAACAACAAACAAACAAAGAGGGGGGGACATACCTAATGAGTTCAGAAACATGCAAGAATCTCTAACAAAGGAGAAACATGGGTGCTACTACCTAGTCCTACTCTAGTTTAGTAGAATCAGAAGCAAAGTAGGTTGTGGGAAAAGCTGGTCAAAGACAGAAGCAGGAAATTATGAGTCCTGGGTCCAAGCTGAACCAACCATCTGACATACAATGGTGGTAAAAATAGTCACTGTTTGAGTAATTCCTGTTCCCAATAGTAAAAAATAACTCCTACAAAGGACAGCTGGACCTCAGAATGTTCCAGAAACATGGATACAAGAAAGGATGGGGAAAAAGATTCACAAAATACAAATTCGTTGAGGATTTTTTATTAGGTCATGTATGTCCATGGTACTTAGGCCTTGTTCATTTCTTAATAACAAAAATTGTGATTAAGTATTGAAACCCCAAAACTGGGTTGATAATGATGAGGAATAGTCCAACTAAAAAAAAACCATACCCAAAGACTTAGAAAAACATCCTAATATTTTGTAATTTGATTAAAAGAAGAAATGAAATTAATATAAGAGGAGATAATAAATAACACATATCAGAAGCTGTACTCACCTCCTTCCACACAAAGCTATCTTGATCTTCTTTCTGCCCTCTGAGCATTGCCAAAATATTTAATGTTTAGAGCACCAGTCTATATACCCCATCAATTTTGAACCATTTATGAACAAGTACATATCATGTGACTACTCTCAACTAATAGTATAGCACCACCTATAGCAGATAGCTCCCTCAGCTATTCCTATTCAATTCTCACTGTTGAGAATTAGCACGCTCTAAAAGAAGACCACTGGTAGTGGGGAGGAAGTGTGGGAAGTGTATGAGAAAAGGTAAGTATCTATCAGAAATACATTTTCAGTGTAAGAAACAGTCTTACCTATTCTCACACAAAGCTGGAATCCCACATTGCAAAAGTTGAGGGACCAGTTTAGGTGTACAACACTGAAACCAATTGAAAAGCAATCACCCAGAAAGAACAAGTGTGCTCTAAGATGAAAACAAAGCACATTTATTTTATACTACACTACTTATGGAACAGGTATGCTCTTCAACGTTGAAGTAGGAAATGAATCTGATACAGGCAGAAAAAAGAATGTGCACAAGTGCAATTTGTTCTGGGAGGTGCAATTCATAGTAAAATATAAATCAAATTAGCTATGTAGATACACAACCCCAACCAGACAGACGAGGTTCCAAAACTCATCCTTGGCATTAGGAGGTTGAGGATCAAAAAGATAAAAACAAATATAATGTAACATAAACATAGTGGTTAGAACATGTGGACCATGTTACATATATACTCATCAACTCTAACAATAAGTAAACAGAGTGTCATACATCAAGTAACCAAAATTATGAAGAGGAAGTTAGCTTTTGGCCCAAACTGGACAAACTCCCAAAACCACCATAGGAGCAAAAAGCACAACAAACCAAACCCTGCTTCACAGGGTTGTGGCATTGCCTCAACTCAACCATAAGAACAGGGTAATATCTGTAACCTATATATAACGAGCAAAAACCATAAATCACTCAACTATAAATACAGGGAAGAGACATCCTGCATCTAGAATTACAAGGAGGACATGGAACATTTGCTCAACCATAGGAACAGTGTACGTAAGACCTGTTGCTTGTATTACGAGGCCAACAAAGTCCCCCAAACTCAACTGTAGGAGCAAGGAAAGAACGTCCTGCAACCATAACTATCAAGAAGAGGGACCTCTACTGAACACAACCATAAGAACAGGGTGGTGTCATCCCAAAACCGGTATTATGAGGAGGATCCCACAGAGGCTAGATCTGCTCCAGCTGACAGCTGTACACCTGGGAAATGAGTGTATAATCATGAGTATATATGGCAAATTAAATTTCTAAACACACTCAGGAGGAAGCCTTCATGATCCACCATCCCAATGTAAGGAACTGGGAAGTGGTACAGACTCCTGTGCTCCATTGGAAGAAAAAAGAGGAAAGTAAATGCAGTGGGGAGTCCAGAGGAACATCACACCAGAGAAAGTTTAATGGGTGTCCACAATTCCCTATTTTGAAAGGCAAACCAACCCTAATTTATTCAACCAAAACGTCAGCAGGGATTGGCAGAAATCCCCTTCTGTTTTATTGATGAAGTCCATGAGTGATGGTTCACCATTGAGTGAAACTTACCAATATCTAGAAACATACACACACACACACACACCACTGGGTATCCCATCAATGGTCTTGTGGAACACCCCATCTCTAGAGTGAGCATTATAGTGCAATCTGTAACAAGTGCAGATTTGAGGCAAAGCATACTGGACCAGGCAACACCCATCACATCCCATTATCAATGGTGAAAACGAGGGTTGCTAAAAACAATAATATAAATGTGAGGAAGTGATAAGACTTACCCCATTCAAAGGTGAATTGATGTGTAGAATCACCATGGGAGGGAGACAATATCCACCTGAAGAAGACACAGCCAGATTATGCAGATAATGAGTGAAAAAGTACTGGGTAGTGTAACATGGGGTAGATCACAAGAAATAGAAAGGTTTCAGGGAATAAAAAATTGGGAATGTTAAGCCCAAAAAGAGGCAGGAAATGCCACATAACACCGTAAGGAGTGAACCAAACAAAGAAGTTGATCAGGATTGAAATGGGAGTACCAGTTGGAGAAGGAAGGTAAGGAGGTGGATATGAAAGCCAAACAGCCTTCATGGGTAGCATAGATCTGAGGGAGGAAGGACCTGTCGAGATATAGGATGACATAAGAGAAATGGTAGAGGTAGTAGGTAACATTAAAGGCATAAATACCTGAGCTACAACATCCTCAAACAAGCAGAAGGAAATAGGTCTTAAGGAAGAGATGGTAGGTGGAACATGAAGACAAAGGTTCAAAGGGAGGATGGGAAAGGCATAAAGGACCACACTGAGATCCCCATCAGGCAAATCAAAGGAACACTGAAGATGCATGACTGGAAAGGAGCAGAAAAGGAGGGAAATGACAGGGAAAGACAAAAACCTGGAGAAACGGAAGGTGTTCAACAAGGCTACCCAATAGTTAGACACAATCAAAATGGACAAGCCTTTGGTACACTCTGACAACTTCAATGAGGTTACTTATATCACCAAGCAAGGAGGTACTAAATCCAGGTCTCTGTGCTTTCAGATGCTGGATCTCCTTTTTCTGTGCCCACACTCACTGCAATGTGGTCTTAGTTTGCGATGTTCCTAGTGCCCCGAATCTAGTTGCAGATCGATTATCTCATCCCATCAAGATTCTCCCCATGGAGTGGTCCCTCAATCCTCAGGTCTTTCAGTGGGTGTTTTCTCAGCTGGGAACACCTCATATTGATGTCTTTGTCATACACTGGAACACCAAACTTCCTTCCTTTTGGTCTCTCATTCCACACCTGTTAGCTCTGTGGGTGGACATGTTCAGTCTTCACATCTATGCTTACCCTCCTATTCGACTCCTCTCCAGAGGTCTATTCCTCATCCAAACCACTCCATATCTTGTCCTACTCGTGGCTCCATATTGGCCAGCACAACCATGGTTCCTTCTGCTTCGACCTTTACTTGTACAGTCTCCCTATCCTTACTTCTATCGCAGTTTCTGCTCTGTCAACCTTGGTCAGACATTGTTCATCCACCACACTCCATTTTCATGAATGGCTTTTATCAGGTCCATTGTCTCAACCCAGGTACTGACTCCACACGATGAATCTTTCCTTTTCCGATCCATTAGACCTTCTTCCATGTCCATTTACCACAGGCGATGGTATAACTTCTGCTTTTAGTTTTTTACATGCTTCCCATCCTTCCATTCCTCATCTTTCCCAATTCTTCACCTATACCATAACCACACTCTACTGCAGGAGAGAAAGGAAGTGGGGCAAAGCTCAATGAACCACCATAAGTTCGAAAATGTTGATATGGAGAGAAGACTATTCGACTGACTAGAGACAGGAAATCTCTTGAGAGTCTAGGTAAGCATCCCAACCCTCTAAAGATCCACCCATGAACAAATGTAAATCTGGATGAGGTGCAAGAAGTGGAAACCTTGTCATGGTCTGGTCTCTGTCAAGCCACCAAGCCATGTCTGCCCTGATTGTGAAAGTAAGGATAATAGAGTGGTTCAAGGAGAAGTCCTACTAATCAAGGAATGCATATAAGCTTGACCTATGAAAATGAGAGCTTCTGAGGAAACCCACATGTGAGGTGATCACTTGCTCCTTATCCCAAAAATGAAGAGGAGAAGGTTGGGCCAAACTGAGGTTGAAATTGAAGAAAAACCCCAAATGAGCAAGGTATTGAGTGGGGGTAAGAATGGACTTTTCCACCTTTACCAGAAAACCCACCCATGCTGCTTCTTGTAGGAGTAGACAAGTGTGGTCTCTGGACTGCGAACTGCAAGAGGTAATTATGAATGTGAAGACCCATTGGGCAAAAGTTTGTACCATCCGATAAAACACAAAAAGAGCCAAGGTTAGTCAGAACTTCAGAACCCTGAACTGGAACACCCGATCCTTGTGGATGAACCAAAGAAAATGACATGACTCAAGAGCAATAGGAATATGAAGAAAAACATCCATCATGTCAAACTTGGTCATCCAGAGTCCCGAGGAAAACACCCACCAAAGTTAGAGATAGGACTCCACAGTGAAGTGAGGGGTCCAGATAAGAATTCAATCAGGACAGATCAATGATAGTTCTCCAATCTCCCATCTTCTTAGGAACCACAAAGAGATAGGAATAAAAACCTCATTTGAATGGGGCACACCTGCTTGATAGCTCTTTGTGAAGCAGGTCATGGATGGCCTCGGTAAGATGATTGAAAGATGAAGGTTCCTGAGAAGGTGGGAAAGAAATAGGGGAATGAGGTGGAGACCAGAACTGAAAGAAGGGATCTCCTGACAGAACTCTTAAAACCCATGGATCTGTCATGAAATGCTGTCACATGGCCAAAAAGTGTGGGAAAAATGAAAGTATGAATAAGATTGCTAGGAGGAAGGCAAGGGTCTGAGAGAGGAAGAAGAAGGATGGGAAACAAGGATGACCTCAAATACAGTATTGCATAGGAAGGGAGCCTAATGCAGGAATGAATGGGATGATGCACCACCACAAGTAAAGCATTCCTCTTCAATAAGTCCAAATAACACAGGAGCCAGGTATTTAGGGAAAGGGCAGAGGTCAATAAATGAGCCATAGTAGACCAAAGGAGGGCCCTGAGCTCATCTTAAAAAAGTTCATGGGAGGGATGCAAGGCCTCAGACAATAATTGGAGGAAAGACAGATAACATAATAGGGAGGAGGAGGTTAGGCAAATCTATGAGAATTGAGTCTGATTAAAATGAACCAAATCCTCAAGATTCAAACACAAAAGGGTGAGTAGAGGATCTGACTGCTGAAAATCCAATTATGGATCCAAAGTGAGATGATACACCAAAGCACATTGGTCCAACAAATGAGGGGGAATGAGTACACTGATATCTGACTGAAGTTGGTCAGAAAATGTCTGAGCATGAACTCGTATGTTGGGTGAGGGGGGGGGGGGGATTCAGAAAATGGAATGCCACCCAGTAAATAAAGGGAGGCATCTTAGGTGATAGGGGTATAAGTAAAATACTACATATTTGATTAACAAGTTGTCAAAAAGGGATGAGAGGTAAAAATCTCCTAAATAGGTGTAGACTGTGACTGACCAAAATAAGAAGGTGCTGGAAAAATTTTCAAATTTTCTTCTTCAGAAACATGTTCAGGTTGAAAAGCAGAAGAAATCGCTGGCCTGAACATATGACTAGCTCCCTGCGAACTAAGGCCTGTACTTCCTTTGCAGTTAAAGATGAACCTGAATCCTGGGAAGTCATACCACTTGCATTATCAACTGTCATGGGAATTTCAGTTTCTGACACATTGAACCTAAAATACATACTATGTTCACTTATAAATCGGGAACAAGAAACAAATACAAATGCAAAATCATTGAAACAATTGAATTCAAACACAGAAAAATAAAATTGTTAAAACAATTATTATAGTGGCAAGGAAGCACAATCAGAAACTGTAGTCACATGCAAAAAAACACATCTAAATGACATAGCACCAATCAAGAAAGCGAGGATTGAGCAGGAATAGCAAAGGAGCTGCACCAAAATAGGTGACAATACTATTGGTGGAGAGTAATCACACATGTACATGTTTAAATATGACTTGAAATTTATTTTTAGCAATACTTAGAGGGCAGAAAGAAGATCAAGATAGCTTTGTGTCAATGAGGTAAGACCATATGGGAAACTTAGTGTCATCCTTTCTTGAAATCAAAAGTAAAAAGGCAAGAAAAACAACACTAAGCATTAACTAAAGGTTTAAAGTAATAAATGTAAAAATTCCATAATTTGTGCTGATAGACACATCTGAATCACAAGCACTGTCAAAGAAATGAGTCTTTGATGTACACAATGTGCTCAAAGGGAGCATTGCACATAAGGGATGTGTTGCTCTCCTATTGATGGAGAAATATAGTCTAGTACTGATTGTATCATATACTAGGATAGTACCTGTTATTACTTGTAGGGGTGACAGTTTCATTCAAAAGCTTGGTGCATGTGCAAAAGTTTTGGGTAGTTAAATGAGATACTACTTGTTCTGCCGAGAGGCAAGTACCATTTTTAAATTAACTTTTTTGATTATATTTTAATTTGATTTCAAAGGCAATAATATTAACCATTTTTCAGTTGTCATAATGGAGTTAACTATGAGCTGGAATGTTTATAACACATGTGTATATACAGACAAAAAAAAAAGGAATACAGATACAAACAGACAGAGGAACAGATGTGTTAACCCCTTGCATGTACTTATTTAAATTGTATCACAAAAAACATTAAGTAGCACAACAATATTTTTAATTTCCTTCACAAATTTCCTCTTCAAAACCATTAAACATGACATTTAAAATAATGAATGAACAAGTGTGTATAAAAATTTTAAATTAATGAAAAATCTGAGTTCCAAGTTTGATACATTTTACTCGTATAAATCTGAGGCATACTTTTCACTAAAACATTTATAACTTAGCAAATTACAACAAAATATAGCCTTATAAACTGAATGTACAGAGTACATATGCTTACAACAACTCTATAAAAGTGTACATATAGGTTTATTATGTAACTACCTCAGAGCTTCTCTGTTCTTATTTCTCTTCCTATCTAGGTCAACTAGTTGATTTTTATCAGTCAGAATATCTTCTGCTACTTCCTCTACTTCACTTAGGTACTGAAGCAACTTGTCAGTTCCCTGATTCATAGTTTAAACCTATGGGTAAACATGCATAAAGTGGATAAAAAATTTTTAACTACATTCTCATAATGACACAATTTTCAAGCATGACAACACAAACCAAAGTGAACTTTTCTTCATGTATGCATAATTTTCATATAGAATTTTTTTTAATATCTCAACTTAATGTTTACAGGTTTAGTATTAAATCAGAAAGGCTAAATGTACTTTATAGACAATATACACTAATTATTTATTATATAGCTAATTATATATATATACATTTTACTATTTAGCCAGACATATTCATGTACAAGGTTTTTCCCTTCCCTCTCTATTTCTTTCAAACTTCTGAATTTCTTCAGGGTTTCTTTGGAAATTATTAGTTAAATGGAGGGTTTATATTATTTCATTGCTCTATAATCAAATGTCTGAAAAGAAATGACTATTCTTTTCATTATGTTTGTTCTCTAGCCTTCCTTCATCTTCTCATGTTTTCACTGTGTATTTTTTCCCCGAACCAGATATTCTTCATATAAACATGTCTTTAACAACATCGGGAACCTAATAATTACTTGCTTAAATTAATTTGTATTTTCGTTCAAGACAACCAAAAAGACAATTATGTTCTTGGTTGTGACTACAATGTTTTGGACCAATACAGTAAATGAATAAATCACTTGCTCAAGCTCATAATACTTAAGTTCATTGCTGTATACCCATTTAGTGTAATGTCTTTTTTGCATCATAAAATAATGGTACATGCATTTCTGTGGTATTCTAAGGTGCACTGATTTTCCTTCAGAACAATCAGGTAGGATTTGCATATTAACAGGAGGTTTTACAGAAAATGTTACGCAGAGCTAAACTATATTCTCTGACTTTGGCCAAATTGTGAAAAGAAAGAGACTTGACACAACATACAGTAATGTAAAAACAATATTTATTTTATAAAACACAATACAAAATGATGAGTGTGATGAAGATCAGCACCTGCACTGTAGCTTCTTAGGGTCTCTGTGAAGGATTTATAAATTCTGTTCCATACTGAGAAAACATAGCATTATATGCACAAAACAATTATGATATTCTTTTCAGGATGTATGCAGTACAAACTACTCATGTAATTGTTAGTCATTCTCATCAAACATTAACCCTTTAGTGCCAGGTACCCCTTTAAACCCTTTTTTTGCACGAATCATTGTGTTACATTCAAAATATAATTAAACACCTTAATATCAATGTATGTGAATGAAATTAATATTATAATGTATGTTATGATTCAGAGGTTTATGTTATCTAAGTTTTAAGCCCTTTATTTCAAAAGAAACCTTTAAAAATTACTTAAACTTCAGATGTATTGTCACATGACCAATGAGCTATGAAAATTCTCCACTTTGGCTCTCTTTATCTTCAATAAGTTGAGTAGAGGTACATCTAATAATAAGTGGTAAAGGATAAGAACAGAAAACAAAACATAAAAAATTAACTGTATGTGAAAAGGAAAAGACACGAAATTATGAATATAAGCAAGACAACATTTTTATGGATATTCTACAAAAAAATTAAAAGTTTTTTTTTTTCCAAATTTTAATCATTTTATTGCACTCTATGTTGAGGATAATAGTTAAAGTTAGTGATATGGTAAAAAAAATGAAAGTTAAAATATAAACATTTATCTTAAAATTTTGATATTCATTTAGGAGGTTCTAAAGGTTATGCAAATCAAGTATGAAAAGTATAAGATGGAGAAAAGTATTTTTTATACTTAAAATGAAAATCACCTGGCACTCAAACTATTTTTTACAGTCCGAGTGCAAATAACTACTGTAGATAAATACCACTTTTATTAGATACTTATAAACTTTAAAAGAATCTCACGAGGTTTTGTGAGAAACACACAGAGTTACCGAATTTTTGTTGCATAAATATCCTTCCATAGTCGAGCAGATGATAATTTCATCCGCCGTGTTTAAAGAAGTAATATAAGTTGTATCTTCAAGGTATCATCTGACCCAAAAATGGAAAAACAAAACTGCTGTGTACATTCACTTAGTATGTTCTCCTTTAGAGAAATTCTTCCCACGAGAAAGAAGGTGCACGTATCATATACGTATTACCTGTTCAATAGGTAACTAGAGAGAAAGTACATACTATACTTCTAAACATGCTCCAATACACATTTCATACATTAGAATAATTCCTTCAATCCCAACAGTAATAGTTATACAATTGACTATTCTATATAAACTCTTAAATATGCTTATAAATCATTAATTTAGACCTAAGAAACAAAACTGCAATTTTAAAAACATTTGGAGATATTGGTGTGGTATTTTTAGGTGTAACTCATTTCCTGAGCAAATCAGGTAGGTCTGCTATATAATGGAAGAGTCAGCAGGATATATCATGAAGTGATAATGAATCTAGTTAAAATTGAGTTTGAGCAAAGAAATAAATTGACAAGACACAATGAGTAACATACCACGAAAACAAATTGTGGTTAGTTATATCAAAAAAACAAAAACTGTGTTTGTGACTTTATTAAACTGGCATTCTTTCCTTGAGATTTATTCTTGCTAAGTAACTCACTCAAGATCCAGTACATGAAAGTTTAAACATAACATTTCTTACGTAACAGGAAACATCAGGTTTACCTATAGTGACTAGTAATACCCATGTGCCTAGTCATTCTTATTCAAACACAGTAGAAGCCATAACATTAAGTATCATCTAGCCTATCACTGGAGAACACTGGCTGTTGACATTCTTACAACATGTGCAACAAGGGTAGAACATGTGTAATCTCCATAGAATGACAAAGGAACAAAGGCAGCTACAATGAAATCAATTTAATGGCTTTCATGGCCACACATAATGCAAAAACTGTATAAACTTAAAATAAATGAAAAATTTTGTATCAAAATGAGAAGGAAGAAAATTTAAGTTATGATTGCTATTTTTATGTGCACAAATATTTAGTATTTTGATGATATTTTGAAGAAAAAACGTTTTTCCTTAAAGCCTCTGCTTTATTTCTATGGTGTGTTACTGCTATACTAAATTATAGAAAAGGTTAAAACCAGGGTTTTAACAACTATTCAGTATCTGAAATATAATTACCAGTTTTGCCAGATATTAGTACTTATTCAGCAGCTGAATAGCTGAAATTTTCATATAATTTATCAGGAACAATATAAACTAAAAGTTAAGACAGGAAGAATAAATTACATACTAACACAATGTAGATCAAACAATTAATAACTTTATTAATGTATAATATTAATAACATTTACATTTTTCTGTAATTAAATATTACAACAATTATGAAACAAACTCTTATCAGTATGAGTCATCCCATGAAAATGGGAATACCAAAAGTGATTTTGAACTTGCAGTATTCCCTTGTGTCACACACATTTTAAAAGCAAAACACCTAAGCTCTCTGAAATTAAAAATTGTCAGTGGTAGAGCACTCCAGGGGTAGGAAAAAATACCACGTAATGGGGTGGTGAATTTCTTTATCTTGCAGTCAGTACTTCAATTGTTAGATTTTATTTTTATGTAAAAGTTATTGAAATTTAATTTTCATCTATCTTAATGTATATCAGCAGATATGAAGGATGAGTGGTCACTAGATATATGCATTACCTCAATACAGCCATTTCTGTTGGAGAGATCCTTTAAAAATTATGTATAGTCCATAATGTAACATTCATTACAAAATTACTTGTAAAGTTATATACCTACATTAATAATTAAAATTTTCTTAAGTATAATTTTCAAAGGCAAATCAACTAGAGTTACTGTGATTAACATTATCTTTAAAGTTCATTGTTTTCATTATAATTAATCAATAATTTGTTATGGATGTTATAAATAACCAGAAGCCACAGAAAATGCAGAAGGACCTATTACATTTCTATTCTTGATTTACAGATAGGAAAAAAATTACCCAGAGTTTTTAACTAAAGGTTTAAAAGGTAAAAGAAAAGAGCAATGCAAACACAAAACTTATAATTACTGAAAAACAAAGTAGAGAGCAGACTAAGAAATTACATGTAAAAATAAATGAAGAGAAAAGTGAAAAAATAATGGCAAAAAATGTAGTCAGCATCATCACCAAGTACATCATTACAGCCTCCACCAACACCCTTTCAGTCACCATACACCACCTCAAAGTCTTTAAGTAAAACAGTAAAAAGGGCAAAACATGCCCTTCCCTACAGTTCAAGAAAATGGAATGTTATTGCTGTTAGTTAGTTGGCCTTGTCATTTGGCTTGCCAGTCATGATGAGATTGCAGCAATCAGAAAGACCTCATGATAATGCCCTGCTAGAAGTCATGAAGCAGGTCACTGCTTTCTACAATAGGGATGACACATCAAGACAAGCTCCAGGTTAAAGAGCCTTTGTAACTATTAAATCTCTAGATGGCAAGAAACATGTTCAGAAGTGACACTTACTGATGTCAATAGCTGAAGCACATTTTCTATTTGCAAATGAAAACAACGATATACATATCACTCTAACACAGGTTGCTGATATAAGGTTAAAACTTGTATTTTTAATGAACCAAATGCCACATTCCATTCACCATTGTATTTACCATGAGAATACAATAAAATTATACGAGGTCATTCACAAACATAATAAAACAATTCTAACCTATAAAGGTTTCATACAATCATGCCATCTATAGTGTAGAAAACGAAAACTGTTCATGCAGAACTTTTCCTTGAATAATGAGGTTTCTGATTTGGAAACATGGTGGTGCAAGTGGAACATTGTTGACATCACAACTGTGAAATTGGTTGAACATGGCTCAGTTTTATACCTGTACAATATTATTGTAAAGGATTTTGGCACTTTCACATACGATTGTTTTGTTAATAAGAACCAAGATTCTTCATTTGAAAGAGACAAAATACAACTGAACGGCAAAAGGAGCTGTCATTCAGATAGATTTGTCTGAAAATTATATTTGTTAGTAGCAAGATGAAATTCAAAATCCCCAATGGCACCAGAGACAGATGACTGTTTCGATGAGTCTGATCCTGGGACACAACTTGTGAGATCAACTTCAGCTTGCTGGGATTCCAGATCATGCATGATCACAAGTTGCAATGTGTGAAGAGAACAATATTCACTTGGCAAGAAATTTCAACCTATCCCCATACGGCAACTCTCCAATCCTGGAATCATCCTGGTAAGTTTTCTCTGAGCCTTAATATTTCAAAATCTTATGTTGAATACCCTGATCCAAACTGAACACAATATTCCAAATGAAATTTAACCAGTGCCATAGAAGTTGAACTGATGACTTCCTTTGACTTGTACTCAACCTAAAAATATACAGCCTAAAAATCTTGTTTGCCTAACTAAAGCTGGGTGATTAGATTGAAAAATGGATTAACATCACGAACTATAAGCAATGAATCAAAATTATGGTTAAACTGATCAAGACACATTGATTCTAGCTCATTGGCTCTAAATGTGCACAAAATATTTGCAAGCCATACAACGTATATGGCACACACGCATTCAACTGCCGAGGCAAACTGTACCCTATAAGGCAAATCAGCAGTCAATTGGTTAAACAACATCTGTTATTCCTCTTTGAAAGTAATATAGTTCTGGTTGCGCATATTCAACAATATTGCTCAAGTCTGTAGGAAAACAGTTTGGAAGGAGTACTATAAAAAATATTTACAAAAACTACTACTTCTTCAATAAAATGCATAAATGAATCTAACAAAAAATTATGCTTAAAAAAAATATGCAAGTTAGTTTATAGTTTACTATGTTCCCCTCCCCAGTGTCTAATTAGTAAGTTTGTGAGCTTAATATGTTAAAAATTGGCTTTCAATACCTGCGGTGGGCAAAGCACACTTCACAACAAACAAATATTTTACAATACTACACGAACAACAACAAAAAAAATCAAAAAATTATGGACCATACTACGGACTTTATCATAGTACACAGTGTAATTTGTTGCTACATTAATAATACATTACACTAATTTCTAATCACACAAGTCGTTTAAAAGTTGAAGTTTGAATTTAATAATGATGAGCTTCATGAATTAAAAATAAAAGGAAAAAATGCATATATTTAATGGTTAATAATATTAAGAACAGGAAAAGTTTGGGTCATTCAACATCTGAATGTAAGTAAAATACATTACACCATCATACTGTTATTGTTAGTTCAATTCTAACTAAACTGAGAACTTATGAATGAAAGCAGTGTTACTAATATAATGGTGTTGGGCTAGTACTACATAATACTACAAATAAATAAGCACCACAGTAGTAGATAGTAAATTACGTGGGTTGCAGTAACCGGCTACACTAACATTATAACTTCGATAAAAAATACGATTCATTTTCGCAAATAAAAAAAAAGACATTAGAAAGAGAGCAAGAGTAACAAACGTTAACTTACGTTTTTCAGCGCTAAAGAATATATACGAATAACGAATTAAATGGAATAAGCCTAAAAATGTAAGAAATTAAGACATATCCAATAAACAACTATTCAAAAAAAGGAGAATACATATTAACTAATTAACACTTATAATTGCACGCATTTATTTAATAACCGTAATTCTCGTGAAACTGAAGTCTGGATACAGCATAAAAAGTTACAGTTTATTATATCAATGATACTGAGATGGCGTTCTGTGTATGTATCATTTCCACTTAAAGGTCATCTTACCAGGTCAGTAAAATATTATTATTATTATTATTTAGGATAATAAACTTCATTTACGACTACTCAAAACAGTGGCGTTAAATAAGTTAGCACTTGCTTTCACTCTTTTTCAGTATTGATAATGTCGTAAAGAAAATCATTAAATAGATTTCGTTACATACATTGTACCAAATCCTTTATTCTACATAAAAAAAATAATAAAAATGTAAATTTCTCTTGGGTTTTAAATTCGATTTACCATATTCTTCGGTTTATAAGACGCACTTTTTACCCCAAAATTTGATGTCAAAATTTGATTGCGTCCTATACACCGAAGGTATGAATAATATATATATGTATATTGTTACGACAGCGGAAGTCACGTGACATTGGTAACACGTGATGAGTTTCTAGACGGATCGGGGAACATCAAGAATAATCCAGTATTTGCTAGACGCCCTCTATTCCTGTATATAAGCGCGCCATATAAAGCGAGACAATTAATCGGAATTGAATTGCAGACAGGCAGAGACAGAGACTGACAATTGAGTCAAGCGCAGTGACCGTAAGTAAAGTGCGTGAATCGTTGTAAATTATAGCATGTGTTCAAGTTAAAGGGACTGTGGAAATTAAGTGTATTGCAAAGTTGTATAGAGAAATAATAATCTAGTTTTATTTAAGAAAGGACTTGTATCGCTGATGTTTTTCAGAAAGAATTTGTACGGAAAATTAAACAATGACCAGAGACGTAACAAACTGATGTCAGAGAGTGGTACAAAAAAATGGAAACGAGAAGCAGCAAATCAAACTACAGCTTAGCAGATTTGATGGCAGCAATACAAGAGCAGGAAAAGAAACAAGAAGAGAGATTACAGCAGTGGTTGGAGGAGAAAGAAAAGAAACAAGAAGAATCGTTCTTCTTGTTTCTTTTCTTTTTCCTCCAACCACCGCTGTAATCTCGTTCTTCTTGTTTCTTTTCTTTTTCCTCCAACAACTGCTATAATCTCTCTTCTTGTTTCTTTTCTCGGAAAAGAAACAAGAAGAGAGATTACATCAGTGGCAAGAAAACCTGCAACAGTGGCAGCTCGAACAACTAAATAAACAAGAGAGAGAGATTACAGCAGTTGTTGGAGGAAAAAGAAAAGAAACAAGAAGAGAGATTACAACAGCTGTTGGAGGAAAATGAAAAGAAACAAGAAGAACGAGAAAATAAACAAGAAGAGAGACTACATCAGTGGTTGGAGGAGAAAGAAAATGAACAAGAAGAGAGACTATAGCAGTGGCAACTAGAACAAGAAAGGAAACAGGAAGCACAAATGGCAAAGCTTAGTAAATTTAAAAGCGAATTAGATACATTAAAGGATGATTTACTGTCTTTTACACAAGGAGGTTATATTAACCATCGACTTAATCAGCCCCAGACAATGGCAAGCCCCTTCCAGACCCCGCAGCTAAACCCTAATGCAGACATCTTCAGTCCTGTTAGAAGTCACATCCCAGATATGAATGTCAGCAATAGGGGTCATCCAGTATAAAGGAAGTCACAGGAATTTGATGGGAAGGCACCGTGGGAAGCATATAGAGCACAATTTGAGCTACTGGCAGAGATGCATGGATTGACAGAGGAGCAGAAAGCGGTATATCTGGCAACGAGCTTGAAGGAACAACCACTGGAAATGCTTGGACAGTTGCCAGCAAATGACAGGCACAATTAGAGAGCACTGGTAGCTGCTCTAGAACTCAGGTATGGAACCCAAAATTAGTCAGAAGTCTAAGGGCTAGGTTTAGGACAAGAGTCCAGTGCTAAAGGGGAGAGCCTGCAAGATCTGGCACAGGACTTGTCAAGTATGGCACACAAGGCCTACCCAACTACACCAGCCGATATCTTCAAGCTGTTGCTGAGGGATCAGTTTGTAGACACCTTGGACAGTCCACAACTTAAGATACAAGTGAAGCAGGCACACCCCTCTACTATGTAGGATGCAATGGCCAGAGCTCTTGAATTTGAATATTATGTTAAATCCAGCACAGAGGTATGAAGGTTGATACAGTCATCAGGATTCAAGGCCAGAAAAGGGCAGCTTTCAGAGAAGTTTGAGGGACTTTGCTAGCACTGTAATAAACCTAGGCACAAGAGAGCTCAATGCCGAAAACTTCAAC
>NW_013667658.1:201510-205899 GCF_000517525.1 Limulus polyphemus
GGATTAAATGTAAGTGGCTATTGTTCAGGACGAACAATACTTAGGAAGGGGCAGTGTTACTACAGCGGAAGTCACGTGACTCTGGAAACACGTCATGAGTTTCTAGAAGGATCATGACTGTTCTTGGCAACTCTAGTGTTTGCCAGATGCCCTCTATTTTTGTATATATAGATAATTGCAGACAGACAGAGACGGAAAATTGAGTCAAGAGCGATAGTGAAGTGCATGAATCGTTGTGAATTATTGCGTGTGTTTAAGTAAAAGTGATGGTGGAAATTAAGTGTATTGCAAAGTTATATTGAGAGGGAATAAACTAGTTTTATTTAAGAATGGACTTGTGTTGCTGAAGTTTCATCGGAAATAAATTATACAGAAAATTAACAAACGAATAGAGACGTAACAGTATGCACCAAATATCAATTCATTGAAACAACCATATTTAATATAAGAAACAACACACAAGCTCAACGGGTACAAAAAGACGCAGGCGAACAAAACACACCACATATACAGACTAATGAACAGCCAACACTACCTACAATGAAAATACCTCTCCTACCAACACCCCGAAACACTAAAATCTCAAAACATGTGCAACAGCAGCCTCCAATAAAACAACAAAGAAACAATGTCACTTGAAGAAAAAAATAAGCCAAGAAACTAAATAAACTACAACAGACAGTCAATAACAAGAAACATACTATTTCATGAATGTTTTGAAAAATATGATATATGAATTTGTCAGCAAACAAAAGAAGATTTTATTACAATAATGATAAACATAGCAAAGAAACATAATGACATCTTATCTATTCATAAACAGTGAATGAATTTGCAGTTCTTCATTTCAACATCCAAGATGGGCTTAGGTGGCCTAGCTTCAAAGCGGAATGAGATCGAAGATATAATAAGTCGTGCCAAAGTGGATATAATAATAATCACAGAGACTTTGATGAACAAACACAACAGATTTAATATAAACAACTGCATTACTGTAAGGCACGACAAAGAAACAAAAGACACACCAAATGGGGGCATCTTAGCTCTTTATAAAAACACACTATCCGTAAAAAACATGTTTTACCTCCGAAAACGAAAGTATAACTTTAGAAAATAACACTACTCTTACTATCGCTGGTCGAAATTGCTCCCCGAGAAATAATATAGATGTAAGCCTACTGCAAAGTATTGCAACCTAATACTATAATTACATAATAATAGGAGACTTGAACAGTAAAAAAGGATGCACCACGACGACAACTAACGGCAGAAAATTGCAAGAGTTCTTATAGAATATCGACACTATCCTATTCAATGACAATACCCCGACACACATTAGCTATGCATATAATATTAATGATATTTTAGATCTATGTATAAGTTCTAGTGGCCCGACATGGCCAGGTGGTTATGGCGCTCGACTCGCAATCTGAGGGTCGCGGGTTCGAATCCCCGTCACACCAAACATGCTCGCCCTTTCAGCCGTGGGGGCGTTATAATGTTACGGTCAATCCCACTATTCGTTGGTAAAATAGTAGCCCAAGAGTTGGCAGTGGGTGATGATGACTAGCTGCCTTTCCTCTAGTCTTACACTACTAAATTAGGGACGGCTAGCGCAGATAGCCCTCGTGTAGCTTTGCACCCCCGTCACTAAAAGCATTATGGGCAGACAGTAATCGAACTATTCTATCTGGAATATAATCGTCTAGAATATATGAACCTAATAACCGGAGCGAAGTCGGGTACTTTCGCCAGTATATAGATATTTGGATATACTTAATCAATATCATTACACAATTAATTAAGTTAGACATTCCATAGAGTCAGAAAGTGAGATAATCCAATGTTAGAAATCTTTGTTGTTTTCTTTACAAGTCATAGAATAAATAATTGAATTAAATAAAATAAAAAGTGATGAATGTTGCTGGAATGTTTTGTTTAATCGTCACATTGTAAATATTGAAATTAGCAGATACTCCAGTGTTATTACAGAAAAAAAAATAGTTAGACCCACAGCATAGTTCCAGTATTCTGCGACATAGTTTAGCTACTTTTCACATCTAACTGACGGAACAATGCATTATGAATAAGAAAGTTTGAACAGCTTATTTAATTAACTATGTTTAGTACTGAGTATATATTTAACTAAGGTCTGTGTAGGTCGCTCGCATCGATCAGAAGTTAATATTGAAAACGTGGCGTATCAACCAAGAAGTCGAAATTCGAGAATAAATGCAACATTATGTATTGTTTACTAGATAGTCTATCAAACAAAATAAATAAATACTTAATAAAAAGAGAGAGATAGAAAATTATATTCATTTCGCGACAAGCTTTACATATTCAAAGAAATAATGGTAAACATATATATTTGCATGGATATATATATATATATATATGTGTGTGTGTGTTCTTATTTTTCTTAAGCGAAAAGCATTATGCCCATCGCAGGTATAGTACCTCAATATTTAGCGTTATAACCCTTCAAACTTACAGATGAGCCATTGGGGGTGAGGGGGGCGGTACATATATACTTATATATATGTAAACGTATTATGTATATAATTTTTTTTTTAACAATTAGAACAAAGACAGATAGATAATATTGATACAATTAAATACGTAGAATACAAAAACGGTTAAGCGCACGATTTCTTAAATAATTTCAAACTTTTGTAATTTTTTTGAAATATGTTCTTTAATTCTGATGTTTTGATTTATATATTTTTCTTCCGGCCACAAATTTAGCTAATTCTCATCGTGTATCTTACTCTTCTTCTATTTAATGAAAAATATTTTCTCGATTTACAGAAGGTCATATTCGTGAAAAATAATGTTTCTTGTTAATAATACTTATAAACTATTTTTGTACATTATTGTAGCGTATGTACAACCTGAGGAAGATAGACAATGACCCGAAGGATTCATGCTGGAACGAAGCCTCTGTTGCAAGTTGTGCTTTGCTTCAAATGGTTTATATGTGTGAACAGTAATTGTAATTTTGCTTGTAATTTTCATTAAATCACAAAAGAAGAAACTGCTTTGAATAAACTAAGCAGTGATTTTGTAATTACATACTTCACCCTATATTTTATTTTTAATTGTCAAAGTTGACAGTATTTACATCTAGAGACTTTTTTTTTTTCAGATCTTTGCCAATCAGGACATTTTAAAGGAAAAAAAAAGAAACGATATGCGTTCGTTGTCCACGTGATCATTACAATTATCTATATGGCTCAATAGGGTGTTTCCGATGTCCAAGTGACACTTACACAAATCCAGGAGCTTCTACGTTAAATTCATTTAAAAGTAAGTTATACGAATAAATCAGATTATTTAAAGATTAGCTTCAACGTGAGTTGATATGTGTGTAGAAAGGTTGGTGACGAAATCTCGTCATAGAAACATATGAGTCGGTACAGGATAATACCCGACGATTGTGTTGCACACGTGTTGTTCTTTCTCCCAATTAAATTCATTATCGTCTTAAATCCCTTATTCATGAATATAAAAATGTAGCAATGTTGTGAATGTACGATCCCTAATAATATTCCAGTACGTTGTTTACTCTTCTAAACAATACATCTCTTACCACTCACCACCTACAGCAACTTGGGTAAAACACGATTCATCAACCCATATCACTTATTTCCAATAATTCATTGTTCACAGTTTGAGTTTGAATGTTTATGTCTGAGGTAAGATTTTGCACTAGTAATTGCCTACCGTGGATAGTTTCCATCTCCTGGTACTATTGGGTTATTCACATCTTGACTAACCTTGAAAAAAAAAAAGGTTAACTGGAGCATTGTGTTATATCTGCTTGCACTGAAAAGACCGTCCAAGCACTTTTCCCTTTCTCTTATTAGTCATAGTTCTTCTAGGACAGACGTATTCTCTTTCGTTTGCAGTTTATGTAGACTCTAGTTATAAAAGTCTTTGAACAGTAAAGCAAATAAGCAGTATTCAATTTGAAAATTTCCAGTAAGTGAGTATCGACAATTATGCATCTCTGAAAGTCTGAGAAGTCCTTGCTCTTGCTTTTTGTCTTGTTATGAACATATCTCTGCATTAATAGTGATCAGTCACGCGACACAGCACATGATCAGTCTATTTTGATACGCAAACACGATCAGTGTATCTGAGTGTTATAAACTACAAACCAGAAACACAAAATAAATTTAAATATGTGATAAGTAAATATCTTTACTCGGGTTATTAAGGAATAAAATAAATTTATACTAATACATTAAACTAAACGAAACATAACATCCTCCAAAACTATCATATCACAAACTGCATTTAGTTATAAATCACTTACGTAATTTCCTTTAAATTATGTTTCTCCATTTCAGTACCATCAATATTAGAACAACTGAGTTCTCCCCT
>NW_013667658.1:206560-211175 GCF_000517525.1 Limulus polyphemus
TGAAAGGGCGAGCATGTTTGGTGGGATTCGGATTCGAACCCGCGACCCTCAGATTGTGAGTCGAGCGCCCTAACCACCTGGCCATGCCGGGCTGTATGTATCTATTTAATATTGAATTCAAAGTGGCTGAAAAATTAGAAATTTTCAATAATTACCTTCTTTGTAACTAGAATAATCAAATGGTTCCAATCATTTGTAGCAAAAAGAAATTAGGAAAAATTACCATCATTAGTTTGCACGATACTATAATTTAAATGTGGAGTATCACTTAAAACGTAAATTTGGAGCACTTTTTGGAATATTACAAGTTCTTCTGATTAAAGTTTCTACTGCAAATATCTCATTGTTCAACCTGTTTTATATACAAACATAGTAATGTACCGTGTATTAGTACAAATACATAGTGTTCAAATGTGTAAAATCTTGGAAATCTAATTTTGCGATAAACTATTACAATTAGTTTAGAGTTCGTAAATGCATTTAAGATAAATATAAATCATAAACTACTTAAACATTGGATTCGCTTACTACCTTTTACTTTCTAATCTTTAGGCATAATAAAAGACATCCTAATTCAAACAGGTTCTTCTAACTGATTAATGATTTCTTTTAATATGATATTAAAATTGAAATGTGTTAACAAGTGAAATAATTATTAAATTATAACATTTTACTCCTGTTTCTATTTGTTCATTTTCTAGAGCAAAACCACAGTGGGCTATCTGCTGTGTCCAACGCGTGGAATATACCCCCTGGGTTTCAGCGTTGTAAGTCCTTATACTTTCCACTGGGGAACGTCTCAATTTCTCTCGTTGCTAAATATTAATAGGTATATAATATTAATGGTAAAGCTCCCTTTCCTTGAAACATTCTAAGATTAAAACCAGATTATAGTTTGAATGAAAACAACATTGATGTAGAAATAATAGTCAATTTAAATATTTTTCTGTTTTTTTTTTATTAGTGCTTTTCTTTTGTAGTGTTATTATTTGGAAGTGCTATCAACATAAAACATTTAAATTAGTGGGAAAAGGTCATATAAATGACGGGGGCAGAAAATACATTAAATATTCACTTATAGAACAAAACCCTGTTAACCACAGAAGAGAATTTTCCAGTTTGTCAAAACGAAGGCGCCAAAAGAAGTGCGAAATTTTCTTCTGCCTGGAGTAAGTAGTGTAATGACAGGAGATGTAATAATATTTTATTCTTTCATAACTAGTATGTAATATATCTTTAGTCACGTTTATTCAGAAACTTTTTATACATTTTCATGCTGGTACAGTTTAGACAATCCAGTAAATGGAATGTAGGACTGCTTTAAATTTGCACTGTAATGATCCACCTTAAAAAAAAAAAACGCCTGACGAGGAACCCACTTTTTAGAAAACAAAAGTTTGGAGACGGCTTGAATGGGTGCTTAATAACGACATAATCTTGTCGAAATGTTGTACATTTATAATAAAGTTTTCTTCATTACCCATTCAAGCCATCTCTAAGCTTTAAGAAAAGTTTGTTCCATGAGCTTGTACTCGCTTGGCCCTGTTTATGAGTCATTCACTTCGGTAGTGGGGTCCTACTCATTTCATTTGGTGGTACAAAAACCAACATATGTATGAGTTGAGGACTTATCTCTTTTATATATATCTAATTGCAATAATAGTTAACATATACAGGTAATCTAAGGAGTTTTGGATACCACACTAGGCCTCTGGTCCGAGTTAACAGCGTGGTACTTCATTACCCTTCCTCCTATCTTTTTTTTTCATTGCGGAAAATTCTTAATTTTGTTATCAACCAAAGCAACCAGTTTTAGTTTATGAAACGAATTATAAAAGATGGCTATTATTTCAAACCTTACCCTGTGATTTTGAATAGATTCTGTTCATTTCTTTAATTATATTTGCTTATTTTCTTATGCTGTCTAACAAACCACATTCGTCAAAGTATCTGGGATCCTGAGAGCGTTGTTTCTGCTAGGATAACTAGAGTACTTTGACATATCTTTTTATTTTTATCTGATATTAAAACATCTCTTTTAATTAGGCAGAATTTTGAAACAGCAGAAATTCTCTAACGAATCGAATCGTAGACTGTTTATATTTATGCCGGCTAGAAACTTTCTGGTTAAAAGTATTGGATTATTTTACGTACCGCAAAAAGTTCAAGAGTTTATTTCATTATATTTTAAACTAGATGGAGTACCCGTCCCCTGGAAGGAATTTATGTAAATTTATGATTAATAAAATGTTACCTTAGGACATGAAAAGTTGTTTCCTTATATGTAATTGTAAAAATATCCATAAAAACTGTAAAACACAAAATGTGAAACCGCTAATTTGCATGTATCTCCGCATGGACCCAACAAACTTTAATGACGAATTTGGTGAATATCCATCAACAGGGGGGAAAGGTAGTGGTAAAACGCCCATAAAAACAGGAAAACTGAACATTTGTATGTATCTCTCCACTGACCCATTGGACCTCCATCCAAATTTGGTGAAGATCCATTCACAGGAGGCGAGGTAATGGTAAAAAACGCCCATAAAAAACCGCAAAAAACTGTATGTACCCCCGAATGGACATAATGAATCTCCATATCAATGTCGGTGAAGATCCATCCACACCCTGCGAAGTAGTTACAAACAAGAGACAGTACTATTATATTTATATAGGTAAAGCATCATTATTAACTTGTTCGTATTCATCTTGTATTTTAATTCAAATATATACGCTTGGTATCGATGAACGGTATAAATGTTGCATCGCCATTTCGAAACTAAATTGCTTCTTAATGTTTTGTTTACAAAATAATATTAAAATAGAAAGGTATTCATAGATTAAAGACCCTGGTGGCTCACTAGAAATGACCGAGGGCTTATAAGACTTAAAATCTGCTCGTTCTGGGCAGACACAGAAAGTCCATCGTGTAGCTTTGTCATTAACAACAACTAAATAAACATAGTGTGAAATCACCGTCCCATAATTTTCTCGACATTTGCAGCAATAAACCTAAAATATTATGCATCACACTATTTTTCATCCTCGACAATGTATGTGTAAGTGCCAAGATCCTCTTTTTATCCCAGTTTCTTCTCAGGTTTGACTGTTTAAAAAAATCTCATATTTGTAATACTACTAGTTAGTTATTGTTTTCGTTTGTTTCTTTTTGGTACAAAAGAAAAATGATACTGTTCATAAAGTTTCTACAAAATCTTTAAAATCGCACATATTTCGATATGTATAAAATAATTCGCCTACCTTTCTCTTTCTTAGAATTCAATTATCGAGACAAATATTTTGCTTAAAATTTGTATATTTTAATAGAATTATTGTTCGATAATGTATTATTGTAATCATATATCCAGTAAATTGATATAGCCCAGTTACCAGTTCTTTCATTGCATTACGTTTTAACAGGTATCATTTCTTGATACGTAACATCAAATTACCCTGATTCTTGTTATTTTTAGAAAGACACAAAGTCAAATACTCTTGCTGATGATAAGCAAATCCAAAATATTTGTAGCAGGACTAATGAAACACCAAGGCCATTACAATATTTGAATAACCAAGTTAAAGATGAACGCAATAGTCTTATAAGCATGTTTTCTCCAAAAGTATTGGTTTATATAACAGATCAATAGTCCCCCGCCAACCCCTACCCCTCCACGTGCATCTTCACTTATTTATCATTTTGAAAAATAACCAACATATGATTCAAGCCTCTGAAAATTTCAATGTCATTTTTACGCCCGAGAATTCTTCTAAACAGTTAAATTTAGGAATAAATGACGTTTATAATGTGGCACCAACACAACCTTTTCCTCTTCCTTCGCAACAGTTTCAGTCATTAGCTTCAAGAACGAATGACTTTACAAAGAGACAACTAATCCCAAAGCTATATTTATCCGAAATTCAATCAAACTGAGAGAGGTTCCTTCTAATTGTAGAGGTGAATTAAAATACGAGAGAAAACAGGTAGAAAGAACAATTACATATAACGACTCATCTACCGGGATATATAAAAAATCTACCAAACCAATTATTGTTTCCAACTACCGAGTATCAAAAATATCCAAATCATCAACAAAACCTCTTTAGACCTAAAATTGTTCTACATTTACACCCTTAAAACTCCACTGTTTGTTAAGAATAATTCTAATTGTCTCATGATATATTCATAATATATAATGTTTTTTCCTTCGTTTACCACTTTACTCAATATCTAAATAAATTATTGGTTAATGATACTACATCATTTGTTATTATCTTTGAAACACTGTTTTCAGTTTTCACTGAAGATGGAATAATTATTCCGAAACGTTCGAACCTTGTAAATAAAAATATTTTATATTTTGTCAACCGTTTTCTCCATCAAGAATCCACCGACGTAAAGATAGTTAAAAGCAGGTGCCGGTGATAAAAGATCCATGATTTAATGAATGTGATTTCTGAACTTGCTAATCGTGATGATTATATATATATATCCCTACAAAAATCCCTACATAAGTAGTCAGTAAGTACCGAATCAATCTTACAAGCATATGGTTATTAGCAGTGGTGGGATTCAAATATTTTAACAACAGGTTCTATCACTAGCAGCATTTAAAAA
>NW_013667658.1:211868-216952 GCF_000517525.1 Limulus polyphemus
TGCTAGTAAAGTTGCGTTGTAAACACGCGTACTTGTAAGTTGTAACGATATTATTAGGCCTATACATACGATTGTTAACAACAGGTTCGTGGAGGTCATTAAATTCTAAAAACAGGTTCGCACGAACCGGTGCGAATCGGCTGAATCCCACCACTGGTTATTAGCCACTGTAAGACTGTATAGCAATATTATGTTTTAAATGCTTTTAATCAAACCTGAATTCATGCAACTGATAATAATTCAACATTTAGTTGTACATAAAAGTCATTCTTGGAAAGATTTAGCTACTTATGTAGTGATGTTTATATGGTTTTTTGTATTCATCCCTACCTTATTTCTGTATTTTTGGTATTGTCATCCTTATATCATTGAACTAGGTTGATAAGTGAACTTGCATTATTTTTATAATTCAATGAAGAAGTTGTTAATATCACACCAGTTTTATCAGTTTCTTCATTGCACTTGTAGAATGACCTCAGATACTGATATTATACCATATTGGCTATAACAGATTATTAATCATCACTGGTAATAATCTTGACTTCTTGGTACTTGACGTTAAGAAACGTACAGTAACGAAAAAACACATAAAAATGTACAGATGTATCATCCCTATATTCACTTTTGCGTTCTTTTTGGCACTGCCATCACTATATACATCATTTTACATTTACAAAATGTTTTGGGCATTTTATCCCCTGACTGAAAGTTAATGTGCATTATGATTTTTTTTTTTTACTCTTGCACTTCATACATAGTATAGGGGTTGTCTCCCTAAAGACACCGATTGTATAATGTACAAAGCACTGATTATTCCACATGTTACAATCATCTAATGTACATCTATTATTAGTTGGTAATTCCTGTTTCACCCTGTACTTAAGCTTTTTAAAGGAACACCGAATTTCTGTAAGAAAGCTAACTCTATGATTCTTTTAAAACTTATACTATGACTACCAAGCTTAGTGATAGCCTGTTCCCAAGTGCTGTTAAAATGGTTTTCTGTCGTACTTAAGTCAGTGCGAAAACTTCACATTTTTTGGCTTGTATGGGAAAAGTAAAAAAGAAAGATGAATACTTTGGCTCTTTAGTAGTTCCTAATATTCCACTTTAGCAACACTTTTCAATGATATTGGGAGTTTCACAAGCTGTGAAACACTCGATAATTGTTTGTTTGGAATTAAGCATAAAGCTACACAATGGGCTTTCTGTGCTCTGCCCACCACGGGTATCGAAACCAGGTTTCTAGCATTGTAAGTCCGGAGACATACTGCTGTGCCACTGGGGGCTAAATTAAGAACAAAAATAAATCAAATTGACGATAAGACCCACAAAGCTATTGAGGCCATCCAAACGGATTACAAGTTTGGAGAAGTGCAGAAACAAATCAATTGTTTGTTTGTTTTGAATTTCGCACAAGGCTTCACGAGGACTATCTGAGCTAGCCGTCTCGAATTTAGCAGTGAAAGACTAGAGGGAAGGCAGCTAGTCATCAACACTCATCCAACTTTTGGGCTACTCTTTTATCAAAGAATAGTGGGATTGACCATAACATTATAACACATCCACGGCTGCAAGGGTGAGCATGTTTGGTGGGATAGGGATTCTGACACGCGACCCTCAGATTGAGAGTCAAGCGCCCTAACCCTCTAGCCAAAAGAAATCAATGAAGTACAAAAACATTTTAATGAGAAAATATGAGAAGTAGAAAAAAAATTAGTGCCAGAAAAATTTTTGGAAAGACAAATGATAAATGCAAAAATGAAGCCAGCTACATCTCTTTCTGCTTCCGCCTAAGAATCCCAACCTAAATTATCATTTGTTATTAAATGTTGAGCAGGAGAATCTATTTTGTCCACACATGTTATTATTAATGTTTGCCATAATTTAAAATGAAAAATATATACATATAACTTTCCTTTTTGACAATTGTCAAATAAAAAGGCTTTTAGTTATATTTCTTAATAGTATAAATATATACTATGTTGTTGTTGGGCTTAGGATTCTTTTACAGTAGGTGTCTGTGACTTGTTTGCGATAAATTCAACGATGAATAAACAGCACGCACTTTTCAAACTAATATATATATATATATATATATATTCGAAACAAGTTAAACGTATGTACAATAAATTCTTCAACACTATCAATATTATGGGCATATCATAAATACTATATATATGTAGTTCTCTCCTTCTTGTCAAATATCCACTTAGGCTTATTCAATTACCTTAGAATTTCAGTTAACAATCTGAACTATCTTCTCTATTTCTATTGCACTAGTATTCTCTGTGATTCACTTACTATTGTGGCGCGAGTTACCGTAATCGTTTGGTCTTCTTTATTCTGAAGATCATCTGTTCCTTTTGTCAAAGTGCACTCAGGCTGATTCAATTACTTTAGAACCACGCTTTGACGGAATAAAACTATTTTTCTTATCTTCTTTTCTACTGTTAGTTTCACTCTAACATACGTTAGGCCTATAACATTTACGGTACTTAACTTCACGTCAACTTTATTCTATTTTGCTATTATCTGTCTGCAGCTTCCCGCTCGTCTCACGCTATTTATATCATTATCACTTACTCTGCCCAACTTCTATATTCTCGACGTTAATGAATTATTAACAAAATTTCCTACATTCGTCTGCTTTTAACTCTTATTATAACAAAAACTTGTTTGTTTTAAATTTCGCGTTACCAGAGTCACGTGACTTCCGCTGTCGTAACACTGCCCCTTTCTAAGTATTGTTCGTTCCGAACAATAACCATTTACATTAACCCAATAGATAATTAACAATAACTTGATTAAATGTACAGAATTTACGAACACAGAATTAAAATACAACAAAGTCTCCTAATTTTACAGGACGTATCTTCTTCCGTACTGGCCTCCGTCTCGTTGGCTTCTGCTTCACGTGGGGTTCATCTGCTCCATCAGGAAATGTCTTATTATCGGTAAGAGTCAAATCAGTGGTAGTAACTTCATCAAGGGCTTCACTGTTTCCCTTCTCTAAACCGGGTAGAATTTCTTCTTCGAAAGTGGCTTTTTCAGGTGACACGTCTTCAGCAGCATCATTTGTTCCATTATTCCTTTCGTTCCAACTGAAATGTCCTGGACCGTGATAACGCCAAAGCCTGTTGGCATGCACCACCTTTGGCTTACCTCGCCGACCACATTTTATTCGGAAAGCTACGTCTGAGAGACGATCCGCTATGTCATATGGGCCTTCCTATGGAGAAGACAACTTAGGAGGCTTCCCTTTGGTCTTCCTGGGATTATACAACCACACCTTGTCTCCTGGTACAAAGCTGACTTCAGTAGATCTCTTATCATAACATAGCTTCATGGAATCAGCAGACGTTTTCAAGTTTGAATGCACTTGATGGTGAATATCATCCATCCTTTCAGATAACACTTTCACGAACTCTGACACATTTTCAGGCAACTCTTCGTAAGGTGGGCGTCCTGTTATCAGGTCCACTGGCAACCGAAGCTCCTGATCAAACATCAACTTTGCTGGAGTGCATCCAGTGGCTTCATGCTCTGCTGTCTTATAGGCCATCAACAATGGAGGGAGTAAGACATCCCAGTCATCTTGGTGGCTATTACAAAACTTTGCCAATTCCTGTCCCAGTGTCCAATTGTATTTTTCTACCATCCCATCAGACTGTGGGTGAGGTGGCGTTGTCGTGGTCTTTCGTATGCCAAACAGCTTGCAGCATTCATGGAACACAGCTGATTCAAAGTTATGGCCTTGATCTGAATGCAGTTCATATGGCATACCAAACCTGAAGAAGAAGTCACTAATAGCCGAAGCTACAGTTGTAGCTTCCTGATTTGGTATCGCATATGCCTCCGGCCACTTGGTGAAATAATCCATCACCACACAAATGTACTTGTTTCCAGCACGAATTTGGGGCAATGGACCAGCAATGTCAACGGCTACTCTTTCCATTGGTGCACCAACTTCATATAACTTCATTGGAGCACGTCCCTTATGCTTGGGTCCCCTTTTAGCACAACATGTACTGCATATCCTGCACCATTCTTCCACATCTTGCCTCATACCCATGCAGTAAAAATCTCTGCCGTAGGTGACTCAATGTCTTCTTAACTCCAAGATGTCCTCCTGTTAAACTATCATGAGATTGAGGCAACATAAATTCCCGTAACTTTCTCGGTATAACTTTTTGCCAGGTCGTCACTTTTCCATCTGCAGTTTCCCATCTCCGGAGAAGAATACCATCTTCAAGTTTCAACTGGTCCCATTGTGCCCAATAGTTCTTTGTCACAGGGCTTAAGCTAGACACCTTCTCTCAAGCAGGGCACAAAACACTTGCTTTTAGAAAATCAATTATTGGCTTCAAATCTTGATCTTTCTCCGGTTCTCCTTGAATATCTCTACTTGGTTCCACTTCACCATCATCAACTCCTTCAGTCACTTTGACTTCAGCTTGATGACACCTGGTTAGTTCAACCTCTTTTGCAGCAATGTCTGCAATCATTTTTGCAAGGTCTTCGGCATTTCCATGAGATTTTCCTTCTATGTATTCAATATCATAATTATACTGGACTATCTTTCCGATCCAATGTTTAATGATCTTAACCAGCATAATTCATCATAGTCTGTACTGATGGTAAACCTGGCACCATAGCGGTAAGGAGGAAAATATGTCAGACTCTTTACAATAGCAAGGAGTTCCCTCTGTGTTACACAGTAGTTCCTCTCTGGTCTACTCAGGACCCTACTGAAGTAGGCCACCACATGTTCGTTTTCGCCCACTTTCTGAGACAATACTCCTCCAATTCCGACATTACTAGCATCACAATCGAGTATGTACGGCAGTGAGGGATCTGGAAGCTTTAAAAGTGGAGTGGAGGCCAATTTTTCTTTCACTGTCTTGAAAGAATGCTGGCAAGAAACTGTCCATTCGAACTTCTGGCCTTTTTTTGTCAAATTATGTAATGGAGCAGCTATAGTAGCAAAGTCCTTCACAAACTTCCGGTAATAGGCACAGAGTCCCAAGAAACTTCTCAACTCTCCCTCATTATCTGGTGTTGGCCAATAACGCACTACTTTC
>NW_013667659.1:0-12772 GCF_000517525.1 Limulus polyphemus
CATACACCACATATTTACATTTAAGTCTTAATATCGAGCGCCATCTTTCGGAAAAAAGTAATTTTAATATATATATATCAGTGTCACTTGAACTCTGCTAAATTAGGGACGGCTAGCGCAGATAGCCCTCGTGTAGCTTTGCGCGAAATTCTAAAACAAACAAACGTTTCTAGCCACAAGACCAAATACGAAGCAGATTTTACTGGAGATTATCATAACATAGCACAACACGTTTCTCATTCATAGGTATGGTAAAAGGAAAAACTGCATTTATACTTCACATTATTACTCGTATCCTCAAAGTATATGGACTTTGTCCTATTGGTTTTCTTCTCTGTGGCAATGTAAGCGTTCATCTTTTTCCCTTGCGTATAAGTTTGCCTCAAAAATTCACATTGTTGTGTTGTAATGCAATAAATGTTATAAAAACATAAAATTAAACGTGCTTCACATAAAGGCTGATAAAACTTTTAAATGTATTCAAAGACAAGATCTAATTAGAAATTAGACTATCTTTTCTGTTTCTACCGAGGGATCAAACTTAGAATTTTAGCATTATAACCCTTCAAGCTTACCGCTGAGCCACTGCAGGTGTAGAAATAGTAAAAAGTTGAAAGTGTAGCGTGAACAACATATTCAAAATTAATTATATTGCTTTATACGACAAAAAGTAACAACGTTTTAACATTTACGACTATAGGTAGAGTTGATATAATGATAAAAATAAAATAAAATTCTGAGAGGTTTACATGATACATAACACTGTACGTGCCTTTTCCATTATTGTACACAACATGTATATTCCCTTTTGCATCATTGTTCTAGGAACTCGATTTCGCAACTTCGTATAATTGTGTTTTATAGATAAAAACAACATTAAGAATACAGTAGTTGACAGATGGGATAATTCATAATCCTGAAAAACGCTTGCCACGTAATTAATGTCTATTGTTAAGCAAGAACTCGAAACGTTTAAACCTTCACGAATTTCTTTGTCATATTAAGCTCTCTTTACAACAAATCGTAATCTTGTTTAATACTTACAACGTGATTATGCAATTATTAAAATTCTAGGATTCAACGTTTTAAGTTTCGAGTCTTCAAAAATTATAACTTGCTGATACAGAAGCCGAAAACTCGCAATAAATATAATTTTAAAACTTGTTGAGGATTATTGAAACTTCTAACCCATCAAATATCACCTGAGGTAATAGATGGTGGTTTTATTAACCCTACGAAATATCACCTGAGATAAACGATGGTGGCCTTCCTAACCCTACGAAATATCACCTGAGATAATAGATGGTTGCCTTCTTAACTCTACAACATGCCACCTGTGTTAATAGATGATGGTTTTCCAACCCTACGAAATATCACCCGAGATAATAGGTGGTGGTTTTCCGACATATCATGATCTTTTAGGGCATTACAACTGATATAAATTTTTTTCAGCAAATTACAACTTTGCGATAGTAATGTTTTGATATAATATCTCGCCGCTAGACGGACTTCTATACTGTAGGGTAGCAGAAGACCCTTCATTACTATTAAAATTACATCCAATACTCTTGAGAGAACATTCTTATGTGTGATGTGTGCAGACACTTTCTGTAAAAACAAAACAAAAACAGTATATTAGAATAACTGAGTTTCGTAGCAACCAGTTTAGCTCAGAGTAAGAAATTGAAACAATAGCTAGAAAGAGACTTAAAAAAAATTTAATTCTATTACCAAAACTTTTTCTTAACTTTTTATGGCGTTTTGTCCTTCTTGAATAATTAATACTTATATAAGTTATTCAGTGAAACGAGTCGTGGTAGATAAATAAGAATATAACGAGTTATGTACATCAGTATTCGTTAAGACATCTACTGAAACAACAGACAGTGAATATGATTCCTAAATTTCGTAATCGACCGGGCATGGGTAGCGTACATGGCTGCAGACAAACGGTTCGAGTCGTGATATGTCACAAACACGTTCTGCACTTTCAGGTTTAAGAGGTTCGAATCCCCGTCACACCAAACATGCTCGCCCTTTCAGCCGTGGGGGGCGTTATAATATGACGATCAATCCCAATATTCGTTGGTAAAAGAGTAGCCCAAGAGTTGGCGGTGGGTGGTGATGACTAGCTGCCTTCCCTCTAGTCTTACACTGCTAAATTAGGGACGGCTAGCGCAGATAGCCCTCGTGTAGCTTTGCGCGAGATTCACAAAACAAACAAAAACAGTTTAAAGAAATTTGTAACAGTGACGGTCAATCCCGCCATTAGGTTAAGAATAGCGCGTATGGTACTGACTGGTTTCACACCCGCTGATCAGCAGTTATAGTTTAAACATGGTATTCAGCCAATATATATGGTATAAAGTGTACTGCAGGCTGAACTGCCAAATATCAAACAACTTATAATGATGATAGTATCTCCGAGGGTCAACATGTGTTGTAGTACAATAAAGCTACTATACATATATATCTGCTAGCTAGGGTGTTCACAAACAAACTAGATAATCAACTCTTTTGTTCTAACATATCATCATCGCGGATAATTCATTCTGCAGCTTTATGCTTTAAAAGATCGTGATTTGTTTTATGCCAACGAACCGTTTTGTGAAGTACAATGCAAATTGAGTGAAGTGGTAAATAACACGAAATGCTACAAGATAAAATTCATGGACATGACCCTGAAAAGGGTAATAGGAATAGTGAAACAAATATTATTAGTGTTTATGCGCTATTTCTCGTGAATTATCATGTAGCATTTGAAAATAACAATAGTCAAGGAGGGAAGAAGAGGTACTTGACCCTCCCATGTCGTCCACTACGACCTAAATACCGATCTAGACAAGTCCGAACGGCAACAGATGTGTCTGAAGGGTTAAAACATCTGCTTTAAAATTTATCTGTATCTTTAACTAGACTTAATGAGCATATTATGCACTAGAAGTGATTTATCTCGAGTGTTCAGTGTATATTTATTGAGAAGAATGGTGTTCATTTCTTTATTTTTTCCCAGAAAATTCCCAACAGCTCATGTATCCTCCTTATGGACTTGGATAGTTCATTAGTTAATAAATTCTTATTGGTTCTGGTAATAAAACGAACAATGATCGCGACGGTTTCGTGTTATTGATGTTCGAAATTCAGATTTTTATTTCAAAGGGTAAATCACTCTGTGTCTGATGTTTATTTATTTTTTTTTATCTTTTTTTTTCAGCATGGGCTCGGTCCCTGTGACCGACTTCGTAACCATTTTTTGCTTGTTACAGTTTTCATGCTATATCTTTTAAGTTATTAAGCGTATGCTCACGAAATTTGGCAGCTTATCAGTAAACATTACAAGGCTTTCATATGCAAAATATCAGGTTTTTAATTAAGTCGTAAAGTTTTTCTCATGCCTTTTATTCTTTTCGCATGTTGTCTATTCAACATGCAAATTAATTTTCATTTTAAGATTAAAAATACTTTTATGCATCAAATAATTTTCAAATTTCACATGCAAAATCTTTATAACGTCCAGATAGTTATCAAATGTTTCTTAAGAAAAAGTCCCCCGGTGGGATAGTGGTAAGTCTTCGGACTTACAATGCTAAAATCAGGGGTTCAATTCCCTTCGGTGGACACAGCAGATAGCCTATTGTGGCTTTGCTATAACAAAACACACACACACACACACATTCTTGAGAAAAACTTCATATTTTATCTGTTATTTTCACTAACGAATCTCTGTATGGGTTCGGTCGATTTGACCAATCTCGTAACCATCATAACAAAATTAGGAAATAAATATAAATTATGCCTTTTCGTTCTAGAATGAGTACAAATTTTAACGAGAAAATACGAATGTTTAGACTAAAGAGCTTAAATCTCATAACGTTATACATTTATATA
Source organism: Limulus polyphemus (assembly GCF_000517525.1). Taxonomy (NCBI): domain Eukaryota; kingdom Metazoa; phylum Arthropoda; class Merostomata; order Xiphosura; family Limulidae; genus Limulus; species Limulus polyphemus. The sequence goes on from NW_013667659.1 coordinate 3,889, forward strand.
TATTAATTATTTTCATTATATTGACCTTTCAGCCGTGCCTGGCTTACAATACAGAAGTTATAATGACGCGGCACACGCGCACTCGTATTACAGAATTCAATAATATAAAACTGACCTTTAGTCTTTACAAAGTGACCTGTCTTGGTTGTGTGTTTTAGTGGACTAGTATTTTGTAAAATACAGTCACATTTCAATTACTATACATAATATATACATTATTACTATTTACAAATATGTTCTTAAATTTATTTCTCTTAAAACATAGAACAGTAAATAAAGAAGTAAAGCAAACAATTATCTCTTCTAGTTACGACTTTTGTACTCGTTTGCTGCTTGTCGTAGGTTCCTAAGCCTTATAAAATTTCGCACATGGTGGATGTGAAACGAAATAATTTTTTAGGTTTTATATATACATTTGAAATAACCAAAAATCATAAATTACTACATCGATACCATATAATTCCACTATAATTTATCAACCTTAGTAACTAAGCTATATTTGGGTCTAAAAAAATTTGAAATTTCGAGCAGACTATGTTGTTTGTAATTAAGCACAAAGCTACACAATGGGCTATCTGTGCTCTGCCCACCACAGGTATCGAAACCCAGATTCTAGCTTTGTAAGTCCTCAGACATACCGCTGTGCCACTGTGGGGCCCGAGCAGACTAAAGACTCACCTTACCAGCTTGAAGATTTGTATCGAAATAACGAGATGACGTCGTAATACTTGAAAATGGCTGAGAAAGCCACTAGGGGACATTCTGAGCTTTGAAATTGTATATTCACATGTCATAGACAGAAATAAGTGTATATAAGGGACCGTTTCCAAATATAGAAAGAGGTGAGCTGGGCCACTGTTTCTGATTCAGTACATGAGCTATATCTCAGCAAATAGAAAATGCAGGAAGTTCATATTTTATATTTGAGCTTGTTAATATCGGTAATTTGAGTTCCTAATTCTTACGAAACTACAGACTTTGTATTATGACATCACATACATTTACTTTGAACCAGCGCTGCATTCAACATACCACGTGACACACAAAAATCGATGTTTAGGTGTGCTTCTTTAATATATACTTTTAAATTAAGAAATTAAATAATGTATAATATCAAAATCTGAATTATATTCTACAGTTTGATACCAAACTTATTGGCATAAATTCATAAAATAGTAGTTGAATAAAATTTTGAATGCGAGTCAACAAACGCAGTCTTTGATCCGTGTGGAAAAGGTTATTAAAACATGTGTATAAGAATTCTCATAATAGTATCGACAATTAAGTTACACAATGTTTAAATTTTCTTATAAACCAGAATTCTGTGTCGTTGTATTTTAGATATTTGTTTGTTTCCGATATTCGAGTAAAGTTATACAATGGGCTACTTGTGTTAGTCGTTCTTAAATTTGAACTGATATTGTTTGTTTTGTTGTTAAGCACATCGCTCAATGGACTATCTATGCTCTTCCAACCGCGGGTATCGAAACCCAATTTGACTTCAACTGATAGTCTCGATAAAATGAAGTCAGATAGTTAACAGGTAAGTCTTCTAATGATTTAATCCAATAGTGGGATTTGACTGTCACTCTTATAGCGCACCTACGGCCCCAAAGTACGGAGCTCGGTGTATTTTTGTTTTGTTTCTTTTGTGGCGAAGGGGGGTGTGAACCATGGAGAGATCCACAGTCCAGCATGCTAACCTCTAGGCCATGCCTAGCTCTTTTAGATACTAAAAAGTGCCCTACTAAGAGTAATTAGCAGGTTAACACTTTGGCTCAACTAGTTTTAGTAAAAACGTTTTTCGATTTCGTTGGACAAGTGCTGGTGGTTGCATTCATTGGATTATTAAACATGCTTTTCCCTAGTTTTAAATATGAATATGACTTCTACAAATATTAAATGCGAATTTTGTACAAAAAATGTAATACAATATTTTTTCATTTATTCTTTATAAATAACACCAATTCAGAACTTCTGTTACCACCAACGCTTAACATCGGCTGTATAGATAGAATGGGTTCAAGACAATGACCAATAGCCCACCAACCAAAGTTTAATGAACAGTTTAAAATAATCTAAAAACAATAGTATTAAATGTATAAACTATTAAAAAACAAAGCACACATTACATTTTTGGGTATCAATAATGTGACATTTTTTCCAAATTTAATGCACTCTCAATCCGAACAAAGAATCAAAATCACACATAATAGCTGCAGAGGCTTTCATGACCTCATTTGAAATACATGCAATGCATTATATATATCCATGGTTACAAATTATTACAGCTTCTCTACCAGTGAAATATCAACTTAATCACAAGCGAACAATATCTTAACAAGATACATACTTTGTGCAGTAGAATTAAGTAAGATATACCAAATCCATGTTCTTCAAATAATACAAATCAATTACTGACAAAGCAACTACATAATTCAAAGAAAATATTAATATTTCAAACACAATCCTATAATGAATAACTAACGGAAGTAAAACCTTAACAAACATATATGCATGTGAATGAAAGCTCTTAATTCATATATAAGTTATATCTGAATAAAATACAGTGTTAACTAACATATGTTACAAATAATGGTCTGAATAAGTATATAGGACAAGCTTTATAAGCGAGTATAAAAAAAAAACATATTAATTACCAGAGATATACTTGCTTAATCCATGAATAATGTTTATAAAATGCCAATGAAACAATAAATGTTAATAAGTAGAAGCATATTTCAATCCATATAAATGCTCACTCAAGAAATCTGGATAAAATAACATACACATATATTGCAAATGTTTTTGTGTTGTGTGTGTCTTCTTTGTGCCCTTAATGATAATGTCCAAAAGACAACAGCATAGGAAGAATCGCACCCACTATCAATGCCAATAATTCCATTACTTTAAGACCTTTTTGTTTTGACTGCACAGACTCTGTATTAGCAGATTGAGTGTGAGAATGCTTGATCACCTCTGGCAACACATGGACCGTGGCAACATATAGGAATGTCCCTGCACTAAACAACATAGCAATTCCAGTAACACTGTATGTTGACATAGCCGTCTTAGCCGTCTGAAAGAAAAGAAATAAGATGTAAGAACAATACCTTTCCTTGTGGCGCAGTCTCACATCATATAGTGGTTAACAAAATATATATACAAAATTCTACATTGACGTCTCTACTTTCTTTACTTGTTGTGCCAAGTCACTGTTGAAAGTATACTGTCAAACTTAATACATTAGGCTTGACTTAATTAATACACTATCAGAAGTCACTGCTGGAAATACACTGTGAAACATAATATATTAGACTTGACTTAACATATTATCCAACCTGCATAATGTACATGTAACTTTGGGTAGTAAGACGATTTGAATTTATTAATTACTTAATAAGTGGCTTGGATTGACCACTCTTCACTGACGCATATTCGTTATACTCAAAACCAAACTTGCTCCCAGATTTCACAGATTTGTATTGAAACTATATAGACGTCATTATGTACGTTTATATTGCACTACACTCTTGTAACTGATGTTACCACTTATATAACCTTAGGTTTAGCTTATGCCTATAAGGAGACTACATCATCTTACCTGATTTATACTAAAGTAAGATATGATAGTCAATACAGGTGCAGCAAGAGCAAATAACAACAGGTGTCTCCTTATGAGTTTCTTGTCCAAGCCTTCGTGTAAAAGAAAGGTCACCAGGCCAAAAGCTGCTGGTGCCTACATGAGATTTAACACAAGTAAGTCAGAAAATAGCGATAAAAACTATCATTTCAGCATGGTTTTATTTGATTTTTTAATGCAATTTACCAAGCATTTTTATCTTATGTGCTTTCCACCATTATATACAAGTAACTCAAATTATTGTACTATGTGTTTATCATAAACATGACAAAGATCCAAGCTACAGCTTTTAAGTAACCCAACTTTTATCGTATACTGAAAATAAAAGTAAGACTTTTAAACAGGGTGATTCAGAATAGGCAAATTATACATTTACAAACTCATGTCCCAAAACTGGCACTCACATTGAGCACATTATATATAGATAAATAAATGAAGTTTTCAGGAAATGACAATCTTTATAATACTAGATAGTGATTATAGAAGGTACATTATTGTGTGATGTTGTCTCTCGAGTAATCAAGTATGAACGAATGAGACACTAAGCCTATAGATTTCAACTGATCTAAGAATAAAAATAGATTCCAGTAGCAAGAAGTTTAGAGACTTATCAGCTACTGGACTTCAATGTGTTAGTTTTATTTTTTTTATGGAAGAACTTTCAATCGAAAAAAAATCAAATTCTACAAAATAAAAAAACAACAACAACTATCAACTAATTCTAAGTCTGCCAACTACAAAACGAATTTTTTTTATAAAGATGCACGTGATTATGCATGCTTTAGACTTGTATCTTACACATCTCCTTTACACACACACATATACAGTTTAAATATAATGTACACCATCAGCAAACCAGAAATATTTCTAGTGAAAAAAATACTTTTACGTTTAACTTCTAAGTATCATTGTTTAAGATACTGAGTTTAGTAGAAACCGGTTACGGTTACTTCCTTCTCGAGATCGAGTGAAATGTAACTTACCTTGTGTAGCATAATTGCTATAAAAACTATCATTTCTATATCTGTATGTGATGTGTTAAGCGCCGCTCCGAGGGCAATACCATCAACTAGTTAAACAAAAAATTATTTTGTTAGTAAAATAAACATACACCAAATGAAACAGAGAATAAGAAAGAAGAAAATTTACCTAACAATCAGCGTAATAATAATTTTCTAGTGCTCAAAAATACACTTTTCAACTGCTCTAATCTTAATTTATTTTTAATACACATTTTTATGACTTTATTTATCAACATAATCCTTTGCCACAAACATTATGCCCTCAGCATTATTACTTAACATATATATAAAGTTGACCTGCTTATGAATGTGAACCTAGTATTAAGCAACTAATGGAGCGAAATCTACGCTCTAAAAGTACATCTAAGTGCTTTAAAATTAACGCAATGTAATTTAGTAAAGCCACGGGCGCAAGCCTACAATAGTGAAAAATTACCAATTTATTCAATGTCAACCCCCCCCCCTCCATTCACCAGCACTTGACACTTACTTATGTAACGGATCCCTCGACACGCTTAAAACTGCATGGGTTTATTTCAAAATACAGCCTATAATTCCTCAAATGAACAATATCTTTCCCAGTCTTACGCCCGTGTCTTAACTACTAAGTTTAGTTTTAATGTGTGTAACTTATTAAGTTAATAATCATTAATAAGCAAAATTTACTCCCTTACAATAATGTCAATGACTGTTATGCATGCACATAGGTCATATGTTAGAATCCCTCATTATATTTTCATGTTATATAAGATGTAGATATTGAAAAACATAAAAAAAAGATAAGATTGACTATATTGTTACACTAATGTGGAATATAATACACATATGAATCAAAATATGATTGGCACATTTTATAAAAATAATGAACAACAGACTAATATACTGCTAGTTTAGATAAAGAAAATAGTACATCACAAAGAAGGCAAAGGGAAGACCACACGAGTTCGAGAATAAAGCATAGATGGGGGAATCAGTTGTGAGGAACAGCAGGGGGCATGAGAAAATAAAACTTCTATGCGTTGTGTCTGAAAGAAAAAGAAAGCTTAGCTTTTTTTTTTCATTCAACTTTGCATAAAAAATGGCGAATGACAAAACAAATAAAGAAATCTTTAACATTATGATGTTTAGTTCCATGAGAACACCAAATCAGTTTGAACAAAGTAAGTTAATGTTGTGTTTAGAAACGACTTTGATAGCATTTTACCCAGTAAAACTCAAATAAAAATACATATACCTGTGATATAAGGTAACATTTAAATTAATCAGCCATGAAAAATATTTTTTAAACATCTACATCTTTACAGAAGTGGTTCAAAGAACCGAAAGAACTAAATGAAACAGGACTTGTATAATTCCAGTGAAACCTATGATACAATTCTCTGTTTAAAGATCATAATGACCAAATTACCACCTGCTAATTAATTTACCTGCTGAATGAACAACTAGCCCAATAGTGGTTGTTATGTTGTAGCCTTCTTGCTTAGCCTCCCCTTCTTTAGTATCTGTTGAAAAAAATTAAATTTAAACGTTTCAATTAAAATTAGATTGATCCAGTACATTAACAATTTCAAATACTCTGATTGGGTTAAATTGTTTCATTTTATTTAATTCACTTATTTCAAATATAGGCCTGAACTTACTTAGTCTCTCTTATTTTAATCTGATCATCTTTATGACAAATATATATGTTTTGTGTCTGCACGTACTAAGCCTATCTGAACCACTAATCTGCTTATATTTCAAAGTTAGGCATGTACTGAAAATATCTTAGATACTCGAGTTTGAAAACCTCTCACGTCCCTAATCTATCTGTTCCACCAACGTATTTTATTTTTAAGGTTTTACATTTACTGAACATTTCTGATCCACCAATCTACGTAACTTTCAAGCCTATATATATATATATGCTGAAGATATCTGAGATACCCGAGTTTCAAAATATTTTTTATTTATCTGATCCATCAGGCCTAATAAATCCTGGTGGTTAGGGCAGTTGACTCGCAATCTGCGAATCTCGGAATCAAAACCTCTCTCTCTGAACACGCTCGCCTTCTCAACTTCGAGGGTGTTATAATGTAACGGTCAATCTCACTATCCGTTGGTAAAGAATATTCAAGAAGTTGGCAGTGGGTGATGTTGATTAGCTACATTCCTTATAGACTATCACTTCAAAATTAGGGACGGCTATCGCAACTATCCATCGAGTAGCTTTGCGCGAAGTTCAACAAACAAATAAGTTAACCCATCATCTTACCTTAGTTTGGAAGTCTTACATGTGCTGAGCTTATCAGATCCATTATTCAATCTACCTGTATTTGAAAGTCTTGCATGGGTTGAACTTATATAATCTACCAATTTACATTAGTTTGAAAGTCTTGCATGGGTTGAACTTATATAATCCATTGTACAATCTACTTGAATTTGAAAGCCGTATATAATCTACCAACCTACTAATATTTGAAAGTCTTACAGATGCTGAACGTATATGTGATACACTATGTAATCTATCTGAATTTAAGTCTTTCATAGGCTGAACCTATATAACCAACCAACTTACCAGTATTTGAAAGTCTTGAATGGGCTGAACTTATCTGATCTATCAAAAGCATGAAGATAAAGCCCAAAATCAGTGTAACACCAATTAAAATGTGGGCTTCCCCGATAAGTGAGTGATGATGATGATGATCTGTGTGTTCCATCTCTTGAACGTTTGGAAACTCTGTCTGGTTAGTTGTTATTTCGTGTTCTCTTTCAATGTGGCTTTGTATCTCTGTTAAACAAAATAACGAGAAAAGTTTCATACAACCAGCAATTGCAAAATTTCACTTAACATTTTACTATGTAGTATAATCTGGAAAACCTGCATATGTGATTAAAAAAACAATATTGTACCAAAATATAAAAGTTTACCTATATAAAAGCCAGTGTGTGTCACGTCACGCTTGATTTCTCAAAATAGAAGGAGTCATAAAAGCCATAATGCATTTATCCAGATATAATCGTTCGATTACTGTCTGTCCATTACGATTTTAGTGACGAGGGTGCAGGGGGGGGGGGCGTGAGAGGGGGAACCTTATAACTGTAGTGAGTGTTAGTATAATAAGCCTAAAGTATAGACGTAGTGTGGGATCACCTAGCCGCCAAGTGCATAAAATTTATAATGAAAGTAAAAATATCGATTCAATTTTAAACTTAAATAATTTCTGAAGTAAGCTATTTTTCTGTTATATCACCAACGTTTTAATATAAAAAAACCTCTTTAATCAACGGAAAGTCTAAATTAAGAAATCAACAAATATTTTTCCAATTTTGTTGTCTATACATTTCATCTTATACTTTCAGTACAAAAACTAACAGCAGTATTAGGTTATACTTTTGTAGCTAAGCCATTGTTGGAACGTAGTGTTACCAAAACGCACTGGCTGTTCAATATATTAGAAGGCGTTAATCTAACTTATTTATACCAATAATTATTCTATGAATACGCCACGAATTCATTTCTTGAATTATCTTAATTTTGATTGGTTCACAAAGGAATTTACTGATCGATGTGTTCGAAGGAAAACGAAGTTTGATTATAAACAAGATTACGACACTTATGATACACAACACTGTTTATTGACAAAAAGGGGATGTTGCGTCAGCGAGGTCACGTGACTAGTGTAACGCCACGTTTCTAGAACTATCCTGTACCTTCGTGAATGCCCTAGCATTTACTAGATATATGTTAGTCTGGTATATATATATAAGACGCTCACAACGTGACGGGAATAATGTGTGTGTAGGTAGTGAGTAATTGATTTGCAGTCAGAGAGTATTGTCGAAGTTCGTTATAACGTTTGTTTTAGCGCGAATGTTGAAATCAAGTGTATCGTAAAGTTATATTCAGAAAGAATAAACCAGTTTTATTAAGTAAGGACTTGTGTCGCTAAAGTTTCGTCGGAACGAAGTTACGGAAAATCAATTAACAAACGAAGACGTAACAAGGACATGGATAAACGTTTCGGAATTCTCTCAGATTCCATCTTCAGTATCTAAAGCAGAATAAAATGAATTTACATCAGTCTTTATACATTTTCAAAGTACAGTTGCTAAATATAACGATAATTAAACAAATAAAACACTAAACAGTAATCATGGGGAGAAACTACAGCAAGAAGACACAACGAAAAAAAAATCAGTAATAACGAACAATATTAAAAAATAGTATAATTTAAAT
>NW_013667659.1:12782-26733 GCF_000517525.1 Limulus polyphemus
AAATTTGATAGTATAGGTTGATATCCTGTTTCTTAACTGTGTTGGCGTATAGAGGAAACACAGGTGTTATTCATTTTTTTTTTTGCGTTTTAATGGAAATTCCCATATGTTCATATGGGACGTTTGACTGCCTCGATTGCACTTTTCTGACTGTTTGTTGGTCAAGCCTGATTTCGCAAAAATTATTTATTTCAGTTAGGTATAAAATGTGAAGTTAGGGTATACTATGGGTGGGTCATTTTTGACGAGCTATACGCTAGTGTAAATAATAATTACAATTTGAATATTAGTCATGTGAATGAACGTACAACATTAAAACAATGATAATGGGTAAAATGGCTAGTTGGTTAGTAATTTGTCAATGCCTTAATGACTATTTATACTATTCTAATGATAATGGTAAGGAAGAATTATTGATCATTTTCTGCATTAAATAATAATCTAATAGCATTACTTTTTAGAAAGCTATGATGAGCTAATACTATACGAGCTAAGCCTTCATCAATCTGTTATAAGAAGTTTTTGGACTAACCGGATTAACCACAAAAAATAAGCAAACTTTTTGTTATTTAAAACTTCGTGATCATTCAAACTTTCTATTTTATTAATAATTAAGAATGAAACTAAAGTGTTTTCATCTATAAGTTTATTCAAGAGAATATTGAAATGAATCCTAATATTAACATTCAGTTGCATCTTCAACCGTTAGAGTTACGTACTACATCTTTATTGGTAGAGATTTGTTTTGTTATACCTGGATCAAACTACAATTTTCTTGGAAAGTACAGTTTAAAAAGATTAGAGAAGTGTAGATTAGAGAGCTAAAGATTAAGTGATATTCTAAAGTACAGTTTAGAAAGATTAGAGAAGTGTAGATTAGAGAGCTAACAATTAAGTGATATTCTAAAGTACAGTTTAGAAAGATTAGAGAAGTGTAGATTAGAGAGCTAAAGATTAAGTGATATTCTAAAGTACAGTTTAGAAAGATTAGAGAGCTAAAGATTAAGTGATATTCTAAAGGGAGGAAAATAATTCTTAAATGAATGATTTTGAGTTTAAAAAGATTAGAGAAGTGTAGATCAGAGAGCTAAAGATTAAGTGATATTCTAAAGGGAGGAAAATAATCCTTAAATGAATGATTTGAGAAATTAAATTATTAATAAATTTAAAACGCTAAGGATGCGAAATTTAATAATAGATGTGAGGATGCCAAAATTACCATACGAAACAAATGTGTTCAAGAATAGTATTAATGTAAGTCAGAAGCCTCGTTAAATCCTCTCTAAGTCCAAAACATCAAATCTGACGTGAAGGATTTTTACACCTATGTTCACCTTGCTGTATATTTTTGTGTATTCTCAGTAATGTGACAGTTAACGTAAAAAACGAGTCTAGACTGGCCGAGATTTAAGAACAAGGTTGCTCTGTGATATACAGACATACCATGCGTTTTCTACTTTCTTGTTTTAATACACAAAATTGCGAGATGTTTCATTTATTCTAGATATGTGTAGTTTTCACAGAACATGTGTTAAAAAAGTTGTTGAGTTGCTTTCATTCTAGTAACCTTTCTTCTTTGCCATGCCCTTGAAATAACATGGGACTTATGATTGTACAGCTGCACCATGTGTATGAAAGTGAACAGTGGTAAATCAGGTGTTACCTCAAGTTTACAGCCTCCCTGTTTTTGAATGGGGATGATAAGTTACTTGTTAGCGCTAGTCGCTTTGAGTAAGTCTGAAGTTACCATTTTAAGTAAGAAACATAAGGTTTAGTTAGTCTGGAACAAACCTTGAGAGAGAAAAGAATTTAAGATCTAGCTCTTTAGTAAAAGCGACTGTAAAAGTGTGTATAGAACATACATTGTTCCTTTTAGTTTTGTACAATTGTGTTCAGTATCTCTATTTCCTTCTCACGGACTCAGTTACTCAGATAACTCAGAATTACTTCGTGATAGTTATCTTGCTAGAATCTTCTGTTACTTAGCGGCTGACTATAAGAGAAATCAGTTCGACCTGAAAATACTACAGCTTCACCAGTAGAGTGTGGGTTCTGTAAAATATTACTCTAAGTCTGAAAGACATGTTTCCCTTTCGTGGATGTTACATTATTTATAACAATAACAAATTTATTTAAAACTAGTCAACAGATCCATCAAGATAAACCTACCTAAATGTGATGAATACAGTGTGTTGACACCTTCAGGAATTATTACAGATAATGCAGTTCCAACTAATAGGCCAGCACCAAGCACCGACACTAACTGTAGTTTCCTCTAGATTTCAAATGAAAATACTGTTTCTTTAATAACCGCGTATCTTAATCTAATTACAAACATGTAAGTAAACAGCAAGAAAAAAAAAAAGAAATGCAAAGTTTCTAAAACTGGTTAACATTAAACAACGGAAATCATATAACCGGGAGTTATTTGAATGTTAAAAAATTATCGATGTGTTATGGGAAAACTTATCACTAAAAATTGTTTCCTATATAACTCAATGCAAGATGCATAAACGTAAAGTTGACATCTTTGGAAGTCCCCCAGCGGTAAGTTTCCGAACTTATAGCACCACAATCTGCGGTCCGATGCCCTGCGGTAGACAGAGCAGAGATAGCTCATTGTGTAGGTTGCACTAAGAAAACAACAACAACGTCTTTGTGAGCTACTGCTTGTTTTTGGCTTGTAAAATAAAAAGTGCATACTATTCACTTTTGATAATTCAAATAAACATGCTTAACTTTTCACTCTTGTTGGCTCTCTAGAACAATTACAATGCAACTTGTAACTTCTTTACACGTCAGAAAACAAATATTATATTTTGTACAAAGGACAGCTAAGTAGCTTGCTGCCCCCAGTGGCACAGCGGTATGTCTGCGGACTTACAACGCTAGAAACCGGGTTTCGAGACCCGTGGTGGGTAGAGCACAGATAGCCCATTGCGTAGCTTTGTGCATAAATTCAAACAAAAAAGTAAATTGCTTCAGCTTAAACACATACATTATAACAGATTGGAAGTTGTTTGGTTTAGCTTGAATTTCGCGCAGTTACTCGAGGGCTATTTGCGCAAACCGTCCCTAATTTGGAAATGATGGACTAGAGGGAAGAAAGCTAGTCAACACCACCCACTGCCAATTCTAGGGATGCTCTTTTACCAACGAATAGTGGGATTGATTGAAACATTATAACACCCCCACGGCTGAAAATGCAAGCATGTTCGGTGATGGGGATTCAAACCCGGATTTTAGCGATGTAAGTCCGTAAACTTACTGTGTTTCATCGAGGTCCACGAGGCCTGATTCCTATCAAGCAAAAACACATCTTCAACATGAAAAAACAAATTAGATTAATGTATTCAGTTTGTACAACTATGTATGTAGTTATTAATATTAGTTCCAATAACTTACGAGTGAAAGCAAAGAAGAATATATTAAAACATGTTAACTACAATACATCTGTCATGCCCAGTGCCGATGAGACTTTTTGCATAATACCAAGACTCATCATAACGGCTGGAATACGACAGACATAGCTGCAGTATAAGCGATATTCACATGACCAATTTTCATGAACAACGACTGTTACGGCGTGAACCAGGGTTAATTTAATTGGAACAACGTTGTCAATAGTAGAACAGTATTACTGTGAAACAACTTACCTATGTCAATGTATTCTACAATCTAAATATAAATGTTTTAGACTTATATACCATTAAATACTATCTAACCCTAAAACTCAGAAATAAAATTCTTGTGAGTAAAAGGCTTAGCATTTAGCCGTTAATTTGAGTATTAGGTGACACTCCAGACACTGACACTTCATATGTTGGGCGACTATCTCAGAGAAGACGGAACAGAGTTCCTTGACAGATTTTACTAGGGTCCTTCTGGTTATTTACTGTTCTATTAATTCCTCGTCTTTTGTTTCTCCTAGCTACACCATACAATACTTTGTTTTACTGCAATCTAATTTATTCTGAATGTCGATGAAAAACTTTCATAGTTGTCACTTTCATCTTACTAGTGCAAAGGAGGTCGACATCTTGCTAGTAGTTTTGTGTAAGGTTTGATAAGGAGGCTTTTCTTGCGAACTTGTCAGCTGATTTATTTAGCTTTATACCTGCAAGGTTTTGCACATACATCCAAGTGATGGTTTGACCACACAGTTGCTTTGCTTTCTGTTATCCATCTGGGGACCAATTCTTCTAAATTTTATACAGTACCGCCTGCGAATCAGTCGCAAATATTATGTTGATGGTACTGTCTGTTTGCAGTTCATTGCTTTCATCAATCCATAGGAGAGCTTACTTTATGGCTTCCAGTTCCATACCTGTGCTATTTGCTTGAAGAGTGAACTCTGCACCAGCCTTACGCAGAATGTTGTTGCTCCACGAGACACTGAATGCTCAACCAGATCTTTGGTTATCTATGGCGTAAGAACCATATGTAGCTGTGATGACAGGTAATTGTCCTCCGTGGTCTTTAAAAAGGTGCTGGCAGGATATTTCTATTTCACCCTCTTCTCAACTTCTGCATTTTTGATATAGTCCGATTTCCAGAGATCGCCTGATATTTATTTCAGATGGGGGTATCTGAGATCTGATTGTGGTGGTTTAACTCAGTGGGCCCCCCAGTGGTACAGTGGTATGTTTGTGGACGTACACTGCTAGAAACCGGGTTTCGATACTCATGGTGGGCAGAGCACAGATAGCTCTTTGTGCAGCTTTGTGTTCAATAACAAACAATAACATTTGACTCAGTGATGGCTGTGTAGCACCTTTCGTCTTATGACTGTCTCCTTATGCATCTTTTAGACCAATCCTCTGCATTGTTGGTGTATCCAGGGTCATTATGGAACTGAAGTGTTTCAATTGAAAGGTGCATTGGCTCAATGATGGAATGATGGCCTTTACACTACAGGGTCCTAGTGAAAAATTTTGTTTGTAAGCACTATTGGTGCTCTGCAATGTTGCTGAAGTTTATGAAGTGTAATAGGGTTTAATGGGGGTGGCTGAAATACATCCCATGACAAGTATTAAACAATTAATTTGTATTTTCTCATTCTTATCTAGCTATATACCACTCATACTTATCATCCGTAGTATATAATTCAGGATGAAGTGGATAAAACTTTGATAGTATATAAGCAGATGATATTCTATTTTCTACCGCAACTTTAATTGCATTGATGCCTTTGGTAGCTTTTATTAACATGGCGTTATGTAGCCAACTGAGTTGTCTGACAAAGGTTACCCATAGGTATTCGGTTTTTTTCCAGAAGGACAGTAGTGCCCACAAAGAATGGTGGTAGCATGTCTTCAGAACAATGTAACACTGTACTCTACCTATAACTAAGAACATGATAAGACTGTAGATATCACAACGACACACAAACTATCTGTGTACTGGAAATAAACACGATAACTGTACCAAGCCTACATAGTTGGTAACTCTGCAATATACCTAAACGAAACACGTGGCAATTTTATACGTATACCTATAACTTAGCATTTAGTAGCTGTGCAATCAAATCTGTATCTAACGATATGGTAAACAATCACTTCTTAATACAGATATAAAAAACCCTCACAACAACTTGTATGTCAATATTAAATTATAAAAGCTTAGATTTTAATTCGACTGATTGATTTGCGTGCTTGAAGAGCGTAACACTGACCAAAGTACAGGCTCGCCTACTCCTCACTCCAGTAATGGAAACCCTTTACAATTATCTCAACTAATGAGAAAAAAGAAAGTTAAGATAATCAGTGCTGGTAAAAACAAGTTAGAAGCATTAAAGTTGAAAAATGTTAAAACCCTAGTTAAAAGGACACAACACACGGAAAGCAAGAGACAACTTGATCCTTCAAGGTTAACCCTGCACACTCAGCCTTGAGAAAAGATGAAAACTCAAATCCACAACTTAATTTCAAGAAATTGTTAATTCCCTTCTTAAAAATTTGTAATGTGTTGGCCTCCAATAATGTCAACTGCAACTCATTCTATAAGCCAATCACCTTGTTAGAAAAATAAATCTGCTTTAACTAGAGTTTAGCCTGTCTTTTTCAAATCTTGAACTTATGTCATCTCGCAGAATATGGTACAAAAAAATCAGATATCTTTATGCTATCGATAACGCATATAATCTTCTAAACTTCAATAAGATCACCTCTTACCTTTCTTTTTTCAAGAAAAAATAAGTTAAGAGATCTTAACATATCCCCATAACATAACCATTCTGTTACCGGAATCATCCTAGTAGCCCTCTATTAACAAGTCAATATCCTTTCTATATTATAATAAGATTAAAACTGTACACAGCATTTCAAGTGAGGCCTAACTGGTGATTTGTATAAGATATAATTACTTCTTTTGATTTGTAGTCAATATGTCTATAAGTAAATTCTAGACCTGAAATTATATTAGCTTTGATAACAACAGAGCATTGCCTCGCTGGCTTGAGTGACTTATCCACCAACAGGCCAAGAATCTTCTCTACAGTCAAACAACAGAGTGAGTTCCCGTCTATATTAAATGTGTGATCCAAGTTGCGATAACTCAATTGCATTATTTTGCACTTTCTATAATTTAAGATGATTTGGCAAACATTTATCCAACGATTCAACTGATCCAAGGCATTCTGTAGTACCTTAATTTTCACCATGTGATTTTCTTGGTTAATCCTTTTTTGTGGCACCTTATTTTAATTGCACAAGTCTACACACTTTCGGTCATCCATACAACACGTAACATCCTCAAAAATAGTTAACAGATTACTAAGGGAGAATTTTTTTTAGAGAATCCATGTTGATCTTCTTTTATGTTATCATATCTAACAGGACGATTTTGCAAAGCTTCTTTTATAAAATTCTCCAGAATTTCTCCCACTACAAAAGTAGTAAGAAATGTTTTCTCTTACAAATGGTGTTTCAACGTTGTTGTTTTTGTTTATTTATTGGGTTTTTTTCAGCTACATAATTCTAAATTCCATCTTTTATTGGTGTACAGACAAAAGGCAAAATTAACAAATTAAATTATTAAAACATACTGTCCATAGTACAGAAATATGAGATTATGGACGGTTGTGCGCAGATACTCTTGTAAAGCTTTACAAAGAATTTTGAAACAAACAAAACATAGTACAAAAGTCAATTCGCAGAACTGAAACTGGACTTTACCCGTCATGTCTGTTGTGTAATTGTATTACGCTGAATCTAACGCAATTCCTTTTCAAAACGGAACTTGACGCATAATATTAAATAAAATAAAAAAACTTGTATGAAACACAAAAAGTTAAACACGGCTTAAAGGCAGGGTTAAGAAAAATTAAGTTTATTAGGTTTCATTTGGTTAAGTCAGCATCATCAGGTCTAAATGCGATGGTTGCGAAATGTGAATATTATTTTCTTATATCAGTGTTTAGGAAAAGCACATATACGAATTTTTATGTTCCTTCATCATCCGCCCACGATGATGAACCAAAAATTGAATATTTTTAAAACTCTTTATCACAATGTAAAATACCCCTGTAGAGTGTTTGTTTGTTTGTTTTTCAGTTTCGCTCAAAGCTACACGAGGGATATCTGCGCTAGCCGTCTCTAATTTAGCAGTGTAAGACTAGAGGGAAGGCAGCTAGTCATCACCACCCACCGCCCACTCTTGGGCTATTCTTTTACCAACGAATAGTGGGACTGACCGTCACATTATAAGGCCCCCACGGCTGAAAGGGCGAGCATGTTTGCTAAGACGGGGATTCGAACCCACGACCCTCAGATTGCGAGTCGAGTGCTCTAATCACCTGGCCATGCCGGGCCCCCTGTAGAGCGAGGAACCATTCTATAAACAAAATATATATATATATAAAAAGCAGAAAATTATTTTATAAACTCTGTTTATTGTTGTTAAAATTATTGGTTTTTGCACTTTGCTATTTATTTCCGGATTTTTCGACGAGTTTAAAAAGAATGTAAAACCATCTTATAAAAGAATATAACGCTGAAATAGAATCAAAATGTTAATTCATTTCCAGTTCTACTATAAGCAGCGTTTTATCAAATAAATACGATCACAAACATACCAATAATGAATCAGATTAAAATACAAATACTGCACTCATGGGAGTCCACGGGATGGAGCATGGGGTATTTACCCCCCCCCCCCCTGAGATTTCAGAAGAAAATTTATTAAAATAACTGTATTAGAAAATAAATTATTTAAATATAAATAAGGAAATTAGGTGTACATAAACCAACTAAAGCATCGCATTCAAACTTCAAGGAAATGCCTTGCACTCATCAAGAATAGATTCTGCGGACGTACATGAGTGCAATTCCGTTTATACTGGGGAAACAGGAAGGATCTTAGTAACCACCAGGAACACAGGCCCAGTGCATTAAACCTTTCTGAACATGCCTGTAAATGCAAGCATTTGACATAACCAACAACATAATGTTATTCTGAACTCAGAAAAGAATACAAAGATGCACTTTTAACGAACCAAATTTGACTAAGTACCAACCAACCTTTTATATTGTTTTATGAATAGAACTAGTCTGACACCGTACTCTAGCTGATGTAACTTGCTTATTAGCCCTTGATAGCTGAATTTCTATCACCATTGTTTTGTACATCTGGTTTTGAATGTTCATTACAGCCTGTTATTATAGCAGAAAGTTAGAATAATAAAGAATTTAATTTTTTTTTTATGTTAAAACTTAGATTGTATTTGATAAAATTAATATGAGCGACTACATGAAATTAATAACACTAAGTGGCAAAAAGGTATCTTTGTTAGTTTACTGTTAGATAGTTTTCTCAACACTTCACTGCTACCGGCCGTTTCGTTGTATACGTAACCTGTGAAACGTATTTTTTCTTAACCCCGAATATTATACATGCTTAACTTTTAACCAGAATGATATTCATGTATTCAAATATCACAGGTATGCTGAAAACTAAAAGCTGGTAACGTAAAACAGGAAACATGCTAAATGCATGAGTTCGACTTTCAACAACGTCTTTAAATTACGTGTACAATAATGCATTACATTAATTACATTTAAACTGTTTAATTAAACACAATACAGAATTTCATTGTTAGTAATATACAGTAGCATAGTAACTTGTCATTTCCTTATAACAGAGTACATGCCTCAATATAGTAAATAAAATTAAATGATTTAGTATATACAACACAAGTAAATATTTAACATTACGTTGTGTTATCAGTTCTTACCCTAAAAATACGACTTGTAAATGACTTAACTAAAATTAATAACAATTATCGTTCGCTTACTTAACGTAGTTCACACCATAAAAGTCATTGTTTGTGAGAACTGGTGATAGAAATTTCGCCTAGATCACTACAATGTCTGTCGTTTCCCAGCCGGTTTGATAACCTCTAATAACGTACGAAAGGCCTCGTCGGCACTAGATATGGCAGATGTAGCGTGGTTGACATATTTTATCATATTTTTCTTTACTTTTACACATAAGTTATTGGAATTAGACATCGAAATATCACAATCAGTTATACATTATTTATGTAAATATCACAATCAGTTATACTTTATTTATTTAACTATCACAATCAGTTATACATTATTTATTTAAATATCACAATCAGTTATACTTTATTTATTTAAATATCACAATCAGTTATACTTTATTTATTTAAATATCACAATCAGTTATACTTTATTTATTTAAATATCACAATCAGTTATACATTATTTATTTAAATATCACAATCAGTTATACATTATTTATTTAAATATCACAATCAGTTATACATTATTTATTTCCTCGTCGACGATTTCCATAAGTTTAACTGTTCTCCATTCAAACATATTGTGGTGTAATTAGTTTTAGATATGATGAAACGATTTACCCCCCTCCTGGTAGCTCAGCTCAGAGGACTTGTAACGATAAAAATCAGGTTTCGATATTCGCAGTGGGCAAAACATAGTTAGTCAGTCCATCACGTAGCTTTGTACTAAACAAAAAAACAAATTTAACGAAATAATCGGACATTTTTAGAATATTACTTCCTTCGTTTCGTACTTAAATGGTCAAACAAATTCTTAGGTAGTTAAATAATTTCAGCGGCTTATAATCAAAGTATCTAACCTGATATGAATAACAGAAGGTGTGAGTGATAAAATTTCCAGTAGAAAACAAACGTTTATTGTAACTCGACTATTTGAACCTTCATGAACATCTTAACATGTTTTCAGTCAACAGTGGCAGCAATAGGAAGGAGGAAGGTGAAAAGGAAGAACAGCACAGCCCGAAATGCTTTCAATATTCGTAAAGAATAAAAATTTGTCATTCTTGAACAGTTTTATGTGCTTCTTTTTTTTTTTGTTCTTGCTTTTTTAATATATTCTCCTTTTTATATTTCTTATAAAACTGAGTTAAGATTTAAGAGGCTCATTGCAAGTCTCTGCAGCAGTCCACAGAAAAACTGACATCGGGCTTGCATTTTATGAAATAGTAAAACTATTTTTCCGTTTCAATACTTCCAAGAAACACAAGAAAGACTGTAGCCAAAGATACTGCTCTTTAGTTAGGGGAAACCTGAGTTGCTACTAGCTTGATGACCTTGAGTTTCTGACCCCTGCAAGTTATATTATCATCCACGTAGGTCACCAACTTGAAATTTAAGCGTATCTCGGAGTAAACACAACCACATCGACTAAAGTGCTCCCTGAACCGCCTAAAGGTAAAAGCTATTCGAGGTAGAATTCGTAGCATGGTTGGTTTTGTTGGATTTCACGCAAAGCTACACGATGGATATCGGTATTAGCCCTCCATAATTTTAAGGTAGTTAGGTAACACCATCCACTTCCAACTCTTTTGCTACTCTTGTCAGACGAAGAGTGGGATTTGACCGTCACTTTGATAACTCACCACGGATCCAAAGTGCGAGTCGTTTTTTTTTTGCGGTAATGGGACTCGACCCTCGTATCACGTACACAGAAGTTTCATAGTGTACTACTTATAAATTGTTATATTTTGAGCTTCTTAATTTAATTCTAGCAAACACCTATATTATGGAATATTAATGACGATAATATCTACTTCATTTAACCTTCAACTTTATGCAAAATTAGAGTAATACCACGTTTCTCTACTAATACACTACTAATATAACGAAACTGCAACTGACTAGACGTCATGGACATCAAATACCAGTTTTATAATGACAAAAATAACACCTATGTGTCTTTCGTGTAAAACACAATCAGATAAACAAAGAAACAAAAAAGCTACAGAGAAAAAACAAAACTTAACTATCAAATACAACGCCCCCTAATGGCTCAGCTGTAAGTCTCGGGGTTCAAACAGTAAAAACCGGGTTTCGATACTCGTAGTGGGCACAGCACAGATAGACCATTGTGTAGCTTTGTGCTTGAAAACAAACTTGAACTTAATCAAATATAAACAATTAAAACGTTGCGATTAGTTAGACATTGCACATATACACAGGAAAAAAAAATTACATACGTAAATAAATCTTATATAATTATTGGTCACGCGAAAACAAAATTTACAAGCAGTGCTGCTTGTTTAAACAATTATGTAGGTATGCATACACAATTTATTGCTGTGAGTGCATCTCCATCTTTTGTTAAAAATTCATTTAGAATATTTCATTTTGCATCATTAGCGGTACATAAGTTTTATAATTTTCAGTCATTTTGATATGAAGTCTGAAGCTAATAGTTCCTCTTGCCATTAGGAATGCTTAGGTAATATAATATATTTATATATCATATGAGTGTGCGTCGACTTTTAAAAGAGGTATTGGTCGAAAGTGATTGTTGAACTTAGTTACGACATTAATTTTATATGATATTTAATTTCGTTTCTTGAAAGTTATTTGTTTGTTTGTTTTAGAACAAAAACATTGTGCCGTGTGATGTGTCCAACGCGGGGTATATAACCCCGGATTTTAGCATTGTAAGTCCGTAGTCTTACCGCTGTCCCACTAGGAGCCCTTGATAGTTGAAACTAAACTTGTCACGTTAGGTCCGTTTGGTTTTAACAAGAATGAAAATGTAGAAGGCAACGCACTAACAGAGTACGATTAGCTATAAGCTTTACACTGAGCCTAATGATATTGTAGTTTTAGCAAAATAATATAAAATAAAAACCTACCCCTGATAAGGTCACAACCAGCGGGATAACTCCTGCCACACAACAACCAGTAAACATTGTTATGGCAGAAAGGAATAAAATAACAATTGGATTCATGGCGTTAAGGGTAATGACCAACAAAACTTCTAGGCTTACTATGAGTAACTGAAATCAAATCAAATTAACGAAAAAATTATGTCTCCCGCTGTATGAAAGCTTAGCTTTCAATCTCTAAAATCTAAGCTAAAAATTACGAAGTTGATTTTATCACACTTGCTTAAGCAAGAATACGTCTATCGTACGAATAGGAGCGGAGGAGTAAAATCCCCAGGCATAATTATTTTAATCATTGTAGCCTTCAGTTATTCTAAACCCATTATATACTATTCTGTTTTCAGGGCCTCACAGTAAATTTATAGTGCTATATGTACCCCTATTACCATGAATTTAGCACCAGCTTTGTACCTTGTAGACATATAAGCTAATAATAATTTCTGAAAAACTTGATGACGACAACAACGACTGGCTATCCAATTGACTAATCTCACATTCTCAACCAAATAAACCCGCCCTATCTCGCAATAAAAAGTTTCTCCTTATTGCATCACATATTGAAATTTCTCATGAAACCAGGCTACTTTCCTGTTACGGAGGTAAACAGGCGCATGTGTATCCGCTCAAAATAATCCTTGTTAGTTGGGATAGAAAATAACATTATTTTACTATTCATATGTATTTAATCGATAAAATAAACTTGCAAACAGGATATTAAAAGCGTGTTTACCCAATATAAAATTTACGTATAAAATTTTTAATGGATCTTGTTACGCAGATAAAAAGTGAAGATTGGATTCACGTAAAGGTATGCAATTACCCGTGACCGCCAGCCAGTTTCGGCGAGACGTTATGGTATTGTGAAATGTGCTCAGAATTATTTCCATTTTCAAGTTCAAAATTTGTTAAATACTTTCAAAGATCAACATTACTGACGTTGTGTTATTAGTTTATGAGTTTTCACAAATATCTGTTCTAAATTAATTAGAAATTAGTAGTGTAATAGTTAGTGTTGAAACAAAATAAAATTAAACATTAAAATTTTGAACAACTGGTCGAGAAAGAAACGGTATAAATTCAAACTGTTACGTCTCTGGTCGTTAGTTAATTTTCCGTAAAAATTCTTTCCGAAGAAACTTTACCGATACAAGTCCTTTCTTAAATAAAACTGGTTTATTCTTTCTGAATACAACTTTGCAATACACTTAATTTCAACAGTCGCGCTATAACAAACGCTATAATTCACAACAAACGTCTCACGTGCTCAACAACATGTCTCTCTCCGCAGTTCAATAACACAGCATTACATTGTTGCCGTCACTTCTTGGCCGTCTTATATAAAAGAATACCGTACATCTAGTAACCTCCCGAGGATTCACGAAGCTTCGAGAATATGACATGTTACTAGGGTCACGTGACCTCCGCTGTCGTAACAAAACAAATCTTGATCGTCGACGGTAGTGCTGTAATAAGGGAAATGTCGCGAGTGAAATTGTGTGTTGGGGAAAATACTGGTAATTGTGTACCATGACAAAAAATATATATAGATATTTCACAAATTCATAATTTGGCTTCGTTTCTCATAAATATATATATGTATACATGTCTATTTAAATTTTGACAATTATAAAACGACCATAATGAAAGAAAAATAAGTTCCCATCCAGTGCTTGCAATCTTTAGTGGCGTTTAGTTTTTGAAAAGAAGTGTTATAATATAGTTGTTACTGTCAGTAGCCCATACTATTGTTACGTCTCCG
>NW_013667659.1:26818-32343 GCF_000517525.1 Limulus polyphemus
GTTTATTTTGTTGTTCTAGCTGCCACTGTTGCAGGTTTTCTTGCAGCTGCTGTTGTCTCTCTTCTTGTTTCTTTTCTCGTTCTTCTTGTTTCTTTTGCTGCTCTTGTATTGCTGCCATCAAGTCTGCTAAGCTGTAGTTTGATTTTCCGCCTCTCGTTTCCATTTTTTTTTCGTTCCACTTCTGACACCAATTTGTTACGTCTCCGTTTGTCAATTGATTTTCCGTAACTTCGTTCCGACGAAACTTTAGCGACACAAGTCCTTACTCAATAAAACTGGTTTATTCTTTCTGAATATAACTTTACCGATACACTTATTTTCAACAGTCACTCTTTTACAAACGTTTTAACAACGAACGTTAACTTCAACAATACTTTCTGACTGCAGTTCAATTACTCACTGCCTACACACATATTGTCACGCCGAGAACATCTTATATATATCAGACAACCCCCCAATCTAGTAAATGCTAGAGCACTCCCGAAGGAACGGGATAGTTCTAGAAAGCAGGTGGCGCCAAAAAGTCACGTGATCTCGCTGACGCAACACTATTCTCTTACTGTTACGGCAGCGGAAGTCACGTGACGCTGCTGGTGCGTTTGGCGTTAGTAGCATGCGTAAAATTTCTCGAATGATCATGAAGGCCCGAGTGCATTCAAGAAGCCCTCTTTTAGTATACAAGCCTGGCGAGAAAAACCAACGGGATTGAAGAGATAGATAATTGAGTCACCGAACAGTATTGACGGTGAGTATTGTGTGTTTTGCAGTCGGATAGAGTGAAGTTATCGAACTTGTGAATCGCTATGATTTATAGCGTGTGTTATAAATGTTATTAAGTTTAAAGTGACCGTGGAAATTCTGTGTATTACAAAGTTGTATCGGGAAAGGATAAACTAATTTTAATCAAGAAAGGACTTGTATCGCTGAAGTTTCTCAGAAAGAATTCATACCGGAAATTAACAAACAAGCAGATACGTAAATTACTTTAATTGCCATTTATTTATTATTTTATACCTTGGCCCTCGATAGGCCAGAAGTAAGTTTACGTACTTACAATGCTAAAACCAGGGTTGAACTCCAGGTATGGACAGAGCAAATATAGCTTTCTGTGTAGCTTCGTGCTAAAATAAAAAACAAACATAATATACTTTGACTATATATCAGACCATCATAACAACACAATCTTTAGAATTAACAAGATTTGTAACATAGAAGATACTAAGAAGAATGAAGAGAAATACATTGCCACGACTCTCCTTGGCAGTGGATATTCTGAACGCTTAATAAAGAAGAAAATAAAAAATTGCTATGGCTTTCGACATATTTCTGTTCTCTACCGAGGTATTGTTATTGTCCTAAATGTGGTATTTCAAACGAGGCATCAAGTTGTGACAAGAAATCCCTTAACTGTGTTAGTTGTGATGCAACACCTTCTGCACTATTTTCACAGTGCCCAATTTAAGGAGATGGTACATTTTAGAGCAGAACAAGATTTATCTTCTAGAGAGGCTCGTTTAGTTTTTAATGAACCCTATGCTGAAGTAACGAAACGTCATTCTTTTAACACTTCTGACATGTCACCTTTGATACAGGGTCAATTAAAATAATCCACTAATGTTTCAGTTGCTATTTTCTTAAATAAAACTGGTTTATTCTTTCTGAATATAAATTTGCGATACACTTAATTTCAACAGTCGCGCTATAATTCTCAAAAAACGTATCACGTGTTCGTGCTCGACAATACTCAGTTCAATTACACATTTTCTGACTGCATTTCAATTACTCATTGTTCCCTCACGTTGTGACCATCTTATATATACCAGACTACCCCCAATCTAGTAGTCTCCCGATAATTCACGAAGGTTCGAGAAGGACGTGGCGTGATACTAGTCACGTGACCTCGCTGACGCAACATAGACTTTGTTTCTTTTGTAGCAGAAGCTTTAAGTGGTTGTTACCAGGTCTTTACTAATTTAGCAAAAATTAAGATTATTCCAAAGCACCAAAAAAGCATTTTTGATATCAGATTCTTAAAACCGTAAGTTTTTAATGGTGTCTTGTGTTCTCGTGACATTTTTCGTGGTAATCTCCCACCTTAAAATCATACAATGGAATGTTCAGATCTTAAGGCCTCGTGATATTGAGCTCAAACTTCATGCTGATTCACATTCTCCTCACATTATTTCAACTGGTGAAACTTGGTTAATGTCAAATCTTAATTACAGTTTTCCTGTTTATTCCATTTATCATTATGATCGTTCTCATCTAGTCAAGGTATTAACTGCTACCAAATTGTAACTTACCATACTTCTTCCCTTGAATGTATTATGTCACATATTAATAATTTGAAATAATCCGAAGCCGAGTTAAATAAATTAAAATTTAATAGTTGAATTGTACCCTAGATTTTGTGTCTAGAAATATGCCGATATTTTATTTAATTTACGCTATCTGCCAACAAGATTGATTTACACCGTTTTTGTTTTTGACACAAATACGTTTTAATATATATACAACAGTACAATATCCAATAGTAACTATTACGATTAATTACTACAAACAAAATTTCATAAACAAAGATTTCACTAACTTACAAATAACATAAAATCTTCTTCCTAATTCAGAGTCTCCTTGATATCCAGTAAGTTAACTTGAAGTCGATGTACGTACAGTTGCCGAGAAGCTAGCTAGCTTTGTCAGACACTGAATTGTCGGACCATTGAAGTAAGATAATATTTTCATAAAACCACTAATGTCCGATGAGAATCTAGTATTATTTTCGGAAAGATACTAACGTCCGATGAGAATTCACTGACGTTCGATATTTATAACTGTTTCTGGTTAAATGTCGTATATTTTCCGGTTGATAAGGATTAGCAAAATTACGGTTTATAGTGTACACGGTTATAACAGGTTCCTAGCAGACTTTTAATGCTCTCTTCTTTAGCCTTGGTCTTTATATATATATATGCGGGAAATGTTTTCTCGAATGTTCGGACAACAATACCTAACTATAAGTAACCGGTTATCTAACTGGTTACGGAATTGGATATATTGTCGATTCTTGCGTTCACGAATATTCTACAACCTTGGAGAATTGGCGGGAGTTTCGCCATACGTAACCAACACGGTAAGCTAGGCACGTTTTTACATATAAATTCAATCCCAACAAACGTTGTCATTAAAATAAATATATAACAAATTCGTTACACGCAATACATATCTGACACTGTAAGTTACGCATTTTTTTAAATACAAATTTAATCTAAACAACGTTCATATTAAAAATAAATGCATAACAATAAATTCGTTACAAATGTTTACAAGTTAAGATTATGTTGGGTTCCATCTGCATCAGTCTTGTTGCTGTGTGCAATCTTTGTGATACCTTTAATTATGAACGGTTACTTCGGGTGGTAGAAGACATTAACTCATGTCCTTATATGTGTTGATCTCATGCATATCATACCTTGTATGGAATTGAATATATTGATAGCAATGGATTTTTTAGTTGGTGGTTATAATTTTATTTTTCTTAATGATAATTCTCCTACTAGATTACATTCTAAATCTGTAAACTTAGCTCTTCGGGCTTTATTCTTATTTCCTCAAGACTAATAGATAAGCGTTCCTAGCGCATCCTTCTTGAATATTTTGGAAGTAATAATTTACTTTGCAAAACAATTTGATCTTTATCTATAAATTCTACTGCTCAGTTTTCCTTTCTTCCAAAGATTGTTGTCTGTTGATTGGAAGAAATAATCCCACGACGTAGAATATCGCCTAAAATCTCTGACTCCAATCGTTACAACCTTTGGCCATTTTGAATATATTATGAATGATGCGGTTCTGTCTTTTGCCTAGGTAGACATAATATAAACGTAATTGGTGTGTTTTTTGATTTGATGCTCAATTTAATTGTTTAGTTGATCCTTAACACAAACTTTATCGTTCCCTCCGCAGAAGATTTTCAGATAGTGCTCTGAATCAATATAGTTACATTAAAGCTCACATTCAGGTTTGTATAAACAAGATCATAAGTGAATATGCTGGAAGCAGTTTTTGTTTTTCTTTAAGTAAAAGTTTTTCTCTTTCTCTTTTGGGAAAAAAAAATTAATAATAGATTATCTAATGTTCACACCTTTATTGGTAATGTGCGCTGCACATATGAAGGCCGAATTATTAACACTTCCGCTGAACAAAGTAATGCATTTGCTTCTTATTTGATTTCTAGGGTCTTTTATTTCTCTCGTGAATGTACGATTCTTTCATTGATTTTATGGAACTTTTGGACAATTAGCATAAACCAATTAATGAATCGTTTCTGAACTAGCTACAGAAACAATATGCACTTTTCAACGAAATTTTATCTTCTGGTCCGGATGATGTCCCATACTCTATAACGCTTAAATTTGATGCTCAAGCTAAAGGGCATTTTAAGAATCTATCTAATGAGTTAATGCCTGCTGGGTTTTTGGTACTTGCCGAAGTCATTGGAAACATATAGATGTAATACCAATTCTTAAGCCTGTTAAAAAATCCACTCTTGACATCTTATTGCTTACCATGGCATGGTGGTTCGCGAGGGTCTTATTTGGTTTTGTTTTGTTTGTTTGAATTTATGCACAAAGCTACACTATGGACTATCTGTACTCTTCCCACCACGAGTATCAAAACCCGGTTTCTAGCGTTGTAAGTCCGCAGACATACCGCTGTGCCACTGGGGGGAGTCTTATTTGGAAGGACATATTATTCCTGAAGCACTTATAAAGGAGCAAAGATGCTAAAGCTATCTGTCGCCGTTTCTAATTTTGAATTGCCAACTACAGAAAAAACAATTGGCCAGCAGCATTCACCACCAAATTTTGTTTGAGGCGCATTGTTTCGGAGCAATGATTTGTACTCTTTCTCCTGCTTTACAATTTTAGCTTCTGAGTCACTTTTAGCCCTATAGCGACAGTATTTGATAGGCCAGTGGGGCTTGTATATGTACAGCATTTCGGGACCTCTATCTTTTAATTCCGTGTTAACCTTTCTTATATTTTTTACTGTTGCTGGGATGCTACTCCGTACCCCATTTCTCTGGGGGGGGTGCTGACATTTTAATTTTTTTCTAAGCCTCTTCTTCTCTCGCTCGCCTCCCATAAGAATCTCGGATTGTATGAGGTTTTCCTCCTCCTTGGACATATTATTGTTGACCATAGTCGTACAGAACTTTCTACAATGGGGTAATTTTGCACAGTTATCTTGTTTATATCTCAGAGTTTCAAGACTTTTTGATAAATTATCCGAATCATTCATTTGATTCTTCTATTGGGCATACAACTTCTCTCATTCATGTTCAGAATTTCAGACTACTTTCGATGACGAGGAACCCACTTTGAGACTAATAATGGTTGGAGACGGTTTGAATGGGTAATAAAGAAAAACTTTAATATAAGTTTAACATAACAGCAAATGTACAACGTTTCGACAAGGTTTTATTATCAAAACCTTGTCGAAACGTTGTACATTTGCTGTTATGT
>NW_013667659.1:32353-46766 GCF_000517525.1 Limulus polyphemus
GCATAACAGCAAATGTACAACGTTTCGACAAGGTTTTATTATCAAAACCTTGTCGAAACGTTGTACATTTGCTGTTATGCTAAACTTATATTAAAGTTTTTCTTCATTACTCATTCAGACTACTTTGTTTTATTGTCTCACGAATCACTTTAGTAATTTTTATTGCTAAGCTTGTAAGTATTCTTGTTCTTTCTACAGAACTTCTCTGGAATATATTTAAAGTGTGTTTGTTTCGTGCCCTGCTTATCCTACAGAGCACTAATATTTCAAAGGCTCTATAACTCAAATTCATTTACCTTTTCCCTTAACTAACGTGTTAGGAAAAATTCATATCTTTAAATCTTCATCCTATTGTAAATAATGCTGTTTTATAGTTTCTTAAATCTTCTGCTTTCTTTAGTCGTTCTTACTGTGCAATGTAGATCCCCTTCCTATGTAAATTAGATATTTTTTATAAATAAATCCACTAGGATAGTGTTTCCCAACCGGTGGGCGTTTTTAAAATTCAGGGCAGTAAACTTTGAGGGGACAGAAAAGTTTGAGGGTTTCAAAGTTATATTTGTTAAAATTACACCATAAGAAATAGGGGGTTTCTTTCAACACGTTTGAGCAAAAATCATTGTGTGGGTGTGTTTACGGCAAGCACAGGGGCATCAACTTTGAGGGGACAGCAATGGGGAGGGGTGGGCAGAAAAGTTTTGAGGTTTTCAAAGTTATATTTGTTAAAATTACACCATAAGAAATAGGGATTTTCTTTCAACATGTTTGAGAAAAATCATTGTGTGGGTGTGTTTGTAGCAAGCACAGGGGCATCAAGCTCAGGGTATTCATTGAAAATTAATTCATTATTCATATGTGTTACCATGATATATTTTCTTTTGTTCCTCTTTGCAACTATGTAACACTAATGAATGTGTGCAATAACGTGGCTATTTTTGCTGAAATAAAATATTTTAAAATTTGTAATTGACTATTATTGCCTTACAATTTTCATTTTAGTAAAATATTTTAATTGTCTAAAAATTTGTTAGAAGGGAGGCATGAGCGCTCATTGTTTGCTGAAGGGGACGCTGCGGCGAAAAAGGTTGGGAAACACTGCACTAGGATTTGAAAACTTAAAAAGAAAACAACGTTTGTCTCTCATCGTCTAGCGCGAATGACGAATTTTTGTATTGAACGAAAAGCCTCTTAGGCAATTGCTTGTGGGAGACAAAAGATAGATCTGCATGCTATGTTACATGCCTCTGGTTTGGAGTCCAAAATGGAAAAATTAAGAGAGATATGAAAAAATCATCAGTTTACGTAGTTTTATCACAAAAACTAGGCCTCTTAGTTTATTTTGATATGTGTTCTTTAATTTCTATCTAACTGTTATAGTAATACCTATATCGTTCTTTAAAATTATTCCAAAATCGCTAGTCTGGGTTGGTCATGTTATGAAATTATGTGAACATTGAGATCGCACTAAAATCCTCACGTTTGGGATGTTTTTAAAAAACCTCATTTCTTAAAAAATTTACAATTCTTCATGAGTTTTTCACGTTTTTTAGTGAGCTAATTGAAATCAAAAGAAGACATCGTCGTCTGGCGCTCAGCAATCGCATCGGAAGTGGTCTTATTGTTCTGAGACCAACTTTATATAGATATTTTTCCTTGTCACATGTTTTTTGCTTTTGGATCTTCCTGAAGTTGTACTCTCTGGCTATTATAAAAGAAAGATGCTCAGTATATATTATTTTCAACTAAACTTTAGCTCTCCACATATTATATAACAATATATTAGTGAATGCAACAATTATTAGTCTTTTTTTTTCTTGTTTTTTTCAACTACACACGCGTGATGTTTGAACTCATTAGCGCCACCTTTCATATTGCATATAGCGTGAAGAATCTGCTTTAGAAAAGAGAAGAAAAAGTGGGAAAACGAGATTATAAATGTATATTTGTGGTTAGAAGTATTGACAGTTTTATTTTAAATTTTGAGGTTTACGCAGTACTGATATTTTTTATTTATATATTGTTTAGAATGGTGAGTTTTATGAGTTTGACTGATTCATTGTAAATTTCCCTATCGAGTATCAATGTGCCAGTCACTGTACTCTGTACTGTAGTGTTACTGTTATTACTAACTAACTAAGTTAATTATTGTGGTACTGTTAGTGTTATGTTTTCTTAGTGGCTGTTATTAATATTTAAGTGGTGTTAATGTGATTTTACTTAAGCCTAGTATTAGTGTTAATTACAATTATAAAGTATAATAAAAATTACAAGCTTAGTGTTTGTAGTACTATTCACTACTAGTTCAGCAGTAACCAACAGTAACATATTAATGGTTGTTAATATTTTGAATAAAATTAGGTAGGAACTTATAGTTTTAGTGTTTATTGAAGTTAATTAAAAGTTATTTAGTAGGCTGTAGCCTTAGAATAGATTAATTGCATAGTGGTACTAGTAGACTACTGTTAATTATTATTTCTACTGGCACTAGCAACAGATTTTGTTAAAGTCAGTATTAAATACACCTGTGTAAAACTGCTGAAGTAGTTAAACAATTAAAAACAGATTCAACAACCTCTATTCTCAAGTATATTATTGACGTTTATCTATAAAATGGAACTATTACCCAACTACCCCCCCCCCAAAAAGAAAATTTTAAACTGCAAAGGATCATCCCATAACCTATCCCATAATGTTTTGAAAGAACAACAGTTTTCTCAGCTATTTGCACATGACTTTTACATTAATATTACTAATAGCAGTAATGTAAGGACTACTCAGATTTTTAGGTTGTGGATCAGGCCCAGAATTCAGGCTTTGGACATGTTCTTATCAGTTTATTTTAACTTACCTAATTCAAAGCCTGAACTCTTAGAACTGGTGTACTTTAAATTTAATAGTTGACCTGGTGATTAGAGTGCCTGCCGTGCAATCTGTGGGTCACAAGATTGAAACGCAATGCTGAACATACTCAATCTTTTTAGCCATGTGGTGATATAACGTGATGGTCAGTTGTATTATTCATTGTTAAAACTGACCAGTTACCTTCCCTCTGGTCATCAGCTCAAAATTAGAGATGGTGGCAGATAACCATAAAACAAACTTTGTCACATTGGATTTTCTTTTAATGAAAAATCTCTTATAATAAATTTAACTTTCAAAGACAATTGGCTCATTGACCTAAACCCATCATCGTTCACTTCTATTGATTTTTTGAAAACTTAAATATAGCCCTTTACAGCTCTATGAGGAAACTATTCTATAAATTTATTAATCTTAACCAAAAAAAAAAAAATCAAATCTCCATTTAAGCTCATAAAACTTAATATAGTACCCCTAATATTCAAGTTTTTGTTTCTAACCTTTTCATTTCACTACTCATATGAAAGCTATCTAACCCACTAACAATTTTAGGTCTTTTCCATTTGGTGCCTACAAACAGATCATTTTAAAAATAACACCAGTAATGTAATAAAATAATTAATAATAAAACAGTATATGATATTTTTTGTGAATAAATCTTCATCTTTCTTTCTATTTTCCATATAAATTCACAAAGATAAGAGTCAAGCAGTTGGCATTGAGTTCCACGTTAATGCTTCTGTATTGTTGGTGGGCACCAAACTGAAAGATCCACAATTTTCAAAGCCTAAAGTTGAATTCATCCACCATAATGTGCTCTGAGGAAAGCAGTTTAAAACTTTAAGCCCCTTCTCATGCAAGTTGTAGGCTTAAAGTAAATGACTTACCAGGAATCCTTCTGGTACACATGTTTGGATACATGCCTACATGGTGATATACATCCCGTAGTGAGGGGAATAAAAGCAAAATGCATTCGTTATTCTAAATGAAGCCTTTGGGTACATGTGTCACAAAAATATATTTAAAGATACAGAAATATGTTTTGTAAGTTTTAGCTGATATTTTAAGGCCTAAATCACAGTTAAATAAATGGTTTATTATTACTGTTATAATGGAACAGTTGTTTTCTTAACTCAAACTTTCTGATGCCATTTAAGTTGAAGTGCTTGGTAATGTGGTATGGTACACATAAGGGTCACATTTTTGATTGGATAAGTGACATGTATTGATCAAAAGCAGATTCATTTGAATTTGAACTAATATCAAATTTACTAGACCTTGGCTGATCCTTAAGTTAGATATTAATTTTCAGGCCTATAATTTTATAATTGAAGAGTTTCTTTTGCAGGAAATAAACCTTAATTTTGGTGTTACTTGCCAGTTAATGCATTACTAAAAAAAAGCACAGAAAAATAACTTCCATAACAACTAGTGATAATTGTACTCAAATAGTTGAATTGAGTTAGGCCAAAAATACATAAATCTTAGTCAACTAAAAGTAACATTTTTGTCATTCATGTACATGTGCAACATATCAAACAACCATATTATTATAAAGGTAAGAGCATAAATTATAAACTTATTAATTGAAACACGACTCTTAAAATATTTCAAACATTAATAACTGGTAAACTAGTGGCTAGTATTATAAACTCAAAAAACAAATTTTCAGAGAAGAAAACAGGAACTTTGTATATCAAAGCACACATTATAATAAGAATAGTAATGAATTAGGAAAAAACAAAATTTAATTTGTAAGATTACATGAAAGAACAGTATTACACACTTCTCAAAAATAATTCCAAGTCAAATAATAATTGAGTGAATAAATGCTATAAACTATTACTTTTAATAATTAACAAATATATCTTGTGTATTACTTGGTCTAACGGCCCTTGCTAGTCTCACTTAACTTTATATCAGACCATGTGGTTACATATGTTACTAAAAACTTAACAGTTATTTTACATAATCATACATGAACTTAGTATTTATATGTCACTCCTAAGGAAATGTGTTGATTTCTTAATATAAAAATTACTTATTTAATGCTTGACATACACTGGAAAGCAGGTGATCTAGCAATTTTAAGACAACTAAAAATATACCAGAACTAAATGATGGAAGGAAAAATATACAAAACTC
The DNA here is from genome assembly GCF_000517525.1 of Limulus polyphemus. Taxonomy (NCBI): domain Eukaryota; kingdom Metazoa; phylum Arthropoda; class Merostomata; order Xiphosura; family Limulidae; genus Limulus; species Limulus polyphemus. The sequence goes on from NW_013667659.1 coordinate 37,358, forward strand.
TAACTGAAAATACTTAGAAATTGCTACCTCACCCATGTAACTTAATTTTTATTACACAATAGTACTGAAAAGAAGTGACAATTTGATCCTTAAAGACTGTTCCTGTACATCCACCTCTGAGAAAAAAAGTAAGAAGTATCAAACCACCCTCAATTTTTCAGAAAATTATATGTACCCACTTTTAAAATCTTGTGAGGTGCCGGTCTCTACAACTGCTATGTTAACTCATTCCAAAAGCTAGCCACCTAGTTAGAAAAATTAAACTGCCTTAACTAGATCATAGTCTGTCTTTTCCAAATCTTAAGCATCTGTTCTCTCATTCTACAGCCTTCAGAGTACAGCACAAAGAAATCAGATGCTTATCTGTTGATACCCCAGATAATCTTGTAAGTTCTTGATAAAATCACCTCTTATCCTTCTTTTATCAAGAGAAAATAAGTTAAAGAAATTCTAAAAAAGATAACTTTTCCATTCCAAGAATCCTCCTAGTATCCCTCCTCTGAACCTTTAATATGTCAGTAAGTATCATTTGTTATGTAAGGTGACCAACCTCAGTATTACAAGTGATTTGTATAGAAGAGATAATTACATATTTTTAATATGTAATGAGTGTGTTTAAATAAATCCTAAAATTCTGTTAGCTTGACTACTAGTAACAGAGCTGGGTGATATAATCAGTTACCCATGAGTAATGATTACATCGATTAGTTTCACGTAAACTAATCAATTAATCAAAATTAGGGTTTTTGATTATCACTGTTTTCAATTATTCGAACTATCCAAATTAATTGAAAATATTGCTGCTGTGTTCATTTGTTAGTTTCTTCACCATAGCATAATGATTGTTTATTGATAATAACAAATGTACATGATGGATTGTCTGTGCTCTGACCAATTTTAGTCGTATAAGTTTTTTTTTTTACTTCAAGTTTCTTCAGCTTTGGTGATTTGAGCACAGGGGCTCATGATTAGAAGGCTTCGGGTTCAATTCCTATTGTTACCAAACTGTTACATTGTCTTTGTTATGGCAAAAGTACTAAGGCTTTCTGCTACTGTCACTAATTTTGAGCTGCTAACTAGAGTGAAGGCTACTGCTGCCAACTTTTTTTTTCTTTGCTTGTATATGCCATAGTTTGAAAAAAACTGTATTAATCAATTAATCAAATATTAATTTGAAATGCCCAGTTTAAGAGTATGTTCGATCATAGCTAACCTCTGTCGTCAGTTAGCCAGCTGACAAACAGATTTGTATTATTCTCCCAAGATAAGTTGGCAGTGAACAGAAACTCATTTTTAGCAAACAAGTTCATTATGAAAAAAGGGAATGCTTATAAATTATAATTGAGTTTGTGTGAAGATTTAATGTTGATTGGTAAACTGCTTGTTTTTTAGAAGTATTTACAATTAAATATTGTGTCTTTTTATAAAACTGTGATTATATTTATAAATAGTAGCATTTGCTGTGATAGTAGTCTTCACACAGTGAACACCGCCACAGGAAATAGTCCAAGTTTTGTGCAGGTCATTAATCTATCTTGAGAGGGTAAAGTGAACAGAATTCTATACAGCATATACACATTCTGTGGTAAGAAATTGTATCAAAACAGTTCACTTATGCTTCTGCTGGAAGAATCAGATTGTTCAAGTAAAAAGCTGCTATTAATTAAAAGTGTCTTACTATGATAAAGCTACTGAAAAAAGTGGCCTGCTTCAGTAGTTTTGCTACTATTATTAAGTTACTCTTCAGTCCCAAAATTTTTTTTTTTTTTTTTTGTGATATTAACGTATTATAAAACCCTCTTTTATGTACAAACAGAAGTTTGTAAATATTCAGGTTTTGCACTGAATGTGTATTACAGGTTTTCCTAACTGACATTTATATTATTTTTAGTCACACACAATCTTGTTGGTTCAACCAGGGAAACCAGAAACTAGAACATTCTCTGACTATGAATCAGTTAATGAATGCATGGAAGGTAAGAAAAATTTTCCCCTAAACCATTACCTGACTTGTGCATATTATTGAAATTATCCTATTGTCATATTACACAGACTGATATCTGCATTTCCAGATAAAGGTTTCTGTATGTCATTAGTACTAAATTTTCTGTTTTCTTAATTCAAGTTGTAATGCAGGAGTCCCTGATATTTTTTGCATTGTAAACCACATTTAAAATTAAAACATCGTTTGCTCACTGCCCTACATGAGTTGGCTACAAGAAGTTCTTGTGGTGCATGTGCATATTCACCCAAACACATGGCAAGGAAACTCAAGTGTGTAATGTCATAGCTGTGTGTTTGGTGTGAAGTATGATTTTTATTCATCAGTTCAGTAATAATTTACCAATTTTTTTTTTAAATGGCTCACAGACTACTATTCTAATGGATGTTTTTCTCTGTGTTTTGCTGTAACTTGGTTGTTTCCATATTCTGTTAAAAATTGTTGTAATAATAAAATCTTTTGTTTACTTGTAGTTCATCTGTTTGGATCATTATGAAGCTATCAAGACTAGATTCAGTTATAATAACTTGAGTGAATAGCCACTTCTTGATTGTTGGCCTTTAAATACTGAATTATTATACTATGTTACCAAAATACATTTGCTTGAGAAAAAAAAACAAAATACCATCTCTAAACTGACTAATTATCAGGTCTACTAGTACTATAAGGCTTTCCAATATTTTGCAGGTAAAACAAATCACGTTTAACATCCTTAAGCAGGGTGATATATAATTTGCCTTTAAAAACCTGTTAATTTAACAGTACTTCTAGTAGTGGATGTCTTAACATATCACATGCCCAAAAGTTTCCTTTGATAACTAACAAGTAAATGTGTGGAAGTCTCCATGATGTTCATGATTTAATTCCATATGCCTATACACATTTAAAAAAATGTTTTTTCAGCATCTGACTAACCATTATGTTATTGCTGCAGCTCTAAAATTGTTTTTATTTTCATTTTTTGATAAATTTTTAAATCCTATTTAGTTCACTTGTAATGATCTTAAGAGTAAATTGCAACATTTGCTAGTCAGTCTTTACCGTCATTGTAGCGAGATATTGTGTTTGTTTGACTGTTGTCATAAATCCTCAAAATATTTATAATACACAACATTTGCTAATCAATCTTTACCGTCATTGTAGCGAGATATTGTGTTTGTTTGACTGTTGTCATAAATCCTCAAAATATTTATTATACATCGACACCATTTCTAACACTTCTCATATGCATCAATAAACAGATGTCCGGTCCAAATGATCTGGTTTGGAACGATGTTACACAGTGACAACAACATTTAGCATACAGTAGTGTTCTGAGTCATCTAAATTTTTAATAGAATGTCTTATTTTTGCAACTTCTTAGCTAGCTCTATAACATAATTATGTTACTCGGCTCTTTCCAGTAACTATTTAATGTTTACTCTTTTCAAATTCTCATTTTAAAAATTAGTCATTAGCAAATGTTTTGTAATAAATACCTGCTTCTGGATTTTAAAGTGACCTACATTTGTACATATAATATCTTTTTTTCCTTCAAAAACTAAAATAGATAGTATAAAATATATATTTACCCATGAAATATTGCTATTACTTTAAGGTGTCTGCCACATGTATGAGGAACACCTGAAGCGACAAAACCCAAACACTCCATCTATCACTTATGATATCAGTCAGTTGTTTGATTTCATTGATCAGCTGCAAGATCTCAGTTGCCTAGTGTAAGTATCATTTGTTAGGTTTATATAGATTATGTAATAGTAGAAACAATATTGTACAGTGTTTCATAAAGACATTGGCGGTCTCATCCTCAGGAAACTAGTGTATAATAAGCTGATTCTGTATATTGTGTTTATATATTTTGTTGAAAGCAAAAATGAAATCTGTAAGAACAGGGCTAATACACCTGTAATTGTACATACCCTTCATAATATTGTATTGATATAATGCATGTGCATATGACTGCATATTTTTGAAACTGAACCAGTGTAGTTATAATGTAATGCTGATTTTTTGAAGATTAACATGAGTCTCATTTCTTGTATCAAAATACTTTCTGTGCAACAATAGAAAGCTGTATTTAAATTACCATATCTTATTTGTAGTTGTGATGTATTTAGGCAGCTTGCTTTGATCATGATTTTATTGGTAATGTATGGTCAGCATTTTTTTTTTGTTTCTTAATGTAATAATTTTCTCTCCAAAACTATGAAATTCAAAACTTCATTTAACTATGCTAAAATTGAGTATTAATGTTTGAACTCTAAATTTTTTTTTAAGCATACATTTGTGAGAGAATAGTTTAATACTCGTTCCAGAAAATTACATTTAAGAAAAAATCTTACCTATAATTTTTGATTTAAGAGATCTTACCTATAACGATATTTACATCTGCATCAGGTCGAGAAATGTATGGTGAAAATATGGTTAAGTATAAATATTTGAAGTTTCTTCAATAGAAAATTAATATGCTTTTCAAAACAATTTTGTTAAATATTTTATAGATTTATGCTTAAATAATTAGCAACAAAGAACACTTATTAACAGCAAAAATGAGAAAAAAACTATTTACTTATATATAGTTTTCAAAATTAGGTAAAATATATTTTTTTAAATAATTATTTTTGACCACCAGAAATATAATATTAAAGAAAGTCAGCTCTTCCTCTATCTAGTTTGCAAACTATTTTTCAGTGTTAAAAGTTAATGAATAACCATTCATTTATTCCTTGTATATGTTTTCATAGGTTATTTCAGAAACAAGTTGCCAGTTGAAACAGTAGTATCGCAGGCTAAAAATAACTAATCCACTCATTTGAGGAGCTGATGTTTTAACTGTTGATGAACGCAGATTTAATACAAACCTTATATCATTCACAATATTGAAAATCATCCCAGAAAAAACAAAACAAGAGGGAACATTCATGATTACATGTTAAAGTCTGATTAAGAAAACAAGAGGAACATTCATGATTACATGTTAAAGTCTGATTAAGAAAACAAGAATGAACATTCATGATTACATGTTAAAGTCTGATTAAGAAAACAAGAGGGAACATTCATGATAACATGTTAAAGTCTGATTAAGAAAACAAGAGGGAACATTCATGATTACATGTTAAAGTCTGATTAAGAAAACAAGAGGGACCATTCATGATTACATGATAAAGACTGATTAAAATCTACCAGATAAGGAAGTACAAAAATATTTTATACGTTTTATGTATGTTTATTTTTAGGTACCAGAAGTCCACAAATACATATGCTCCTTATAACAAAGATTGGATCAAAGAGAAAATATACATCCTCTTACGAAGGCAGGCTTCAAAAAACCAGTCTTAAGCCAAGTCTGTATCATGTGTATTTTATTGTCAGTGAGTGTGTATACATCCAGAAAAGTGTACTTTTGTTATAGGTAAAAAGGCTTTTTCCAGGCCTCATTTGTGTAACTATTTTTTTTTTAGTTTTTTTCTTCTTTTTCATTGTGAGTGTATTTTGTCATTGACATAATTCTGATTTAACTTCATTTATTAAAAAAGATTCATTCTCTATGTCATTGTATTTGCTTGAGAAAAGTTATCTCGGTACAGAAGAAAATGTTTGTTTTGAGATCCATTAACAAGTTCCTTTAATACTTCGTCATTTCATTTGAATAGAATCAAAGCATTTTTTTGTGAATGTATGTTTTAGTGTCATATAAGAAAGTCAAATTTTCAGGGTTTTGAAAATAGCAATAAAGTTTCCCCAACTTAAGCATTTGATCAATCCAGATATTCTGTTTTTATTTTTGGACCAGTTGAATTTGGTGTAATTGTTTATGATTTTGTTTTTCTGTTTTCTACTTGTTCAATAATCTGAGGTATTTCTTTAACATTATGATCTTTCTAAGAAATCAATTCTCTTTCATTGATAATATGTTCTTAATGATTGGCCTTGGTTTTTGGTGGGGAAACAAACATTTGAAATAGAAAATCCTTTTCGAAATTAATTACGTTAGTTTGTATTATATTAATAGTGACCACTAAAGTCTTCACTGTGTAAATCTACAGCATTTTTCAAATAAAAAATACTAACTATACAAACAGGTCACTACTCTAAAAAAAAAAGCAATCAGTTTAGAAATAAATTTGGTGTGACTTATCAACATCTAAGTGAATGTAAATGAGGTAACTGTAGCAGTGTGTATAACAAAAAGGACAGTATTGGAACACTGTAGCAGTGTGTATAACAAAAAGGACAGTATTGGAACAATATGAAAAAGAAAGCAGTGATCGGAAGTAGTTAACACAACCAAGTTGATAATGAAAAATAAATTTTCACTGTGATTGGTCAATCAATTAAATTGAAAGAAACTAATCACCCTATGGTTTAAATGTATACTCTAATATTTAAGTATAATACTTTTAGGCTATGGGCTAGGATAGTCACCATGCATTCACCCACTAAGTCTACTTCTTTGAATTTTCTGATTCATTATTCACAGAAGAAAATCTGTATTAACATTCAATACTTTGTGTGTAGTGCAATATATATGAGCACATGAAATTTTACACTTCCCTCTCGCTGTATTCCAGTTTTAGAATTAGAGGTGGGACTGAAGTTTTGCCATATTAAATAATGTTATCATTACTTGGGATCATTTCAAAGCTTTTAGAATAACCTAGATTCCAAATAGTTTTTATCTCCATATTTACTCTACTCGGCAGGTATGAAAATATTAAACTGTAAGAAAGGACGTTCTGAAACTTGGATCTATCAAATATCAACAGTGCCTGCATGTAAAATGGCATATTTTTTGCCTCAGCATAGTGGCTCATAGAATGGCTCCGAGTTTTTTTTCAAGTTCAGACTTTTAGCTCATAGCTCCATCTCTTGAACGATTTCAGATCTAATTAAGCTGTGGCTATTGCGGATTCCCTCTTGTTTTTTTTTTACAATTAAAGCATAAAAGTATAGCTTAATAATGCTCTTAAACATAATGTTAACATAATTTAAAAGTTATCTATTATATTCCCTTTAGTTTTACACCTGGACACTGCTGTACATCTGTGTTGTGTGTTTTTGGTTAATACATGGTCAGTAATTATTCCTGAATTTGTTATTAATGTTATTAACATTATTCATATATATTTCTTTTGTTTTTTATTTTTCAATATAATATTTTATATGAACAATTTTGTTCAATGATTTCCAATCTAAATTTTTATTTTTGTCTTAAGTCATCATATTCCACAGTTTTCCATGCATGTTTTCAAAAGACTATTCACTGATGCCACATAAGAAAATAAAATGGGTCCAAGAAATACCAAATTCAAGAAAGAAAAAAAGGTATGTTTGATTCATTTTTTGGATTTAAAATCAGACTCGTTCACATATTTATCCGAAGTAAAGGACCTGCAAAGAAGATAAGAGAGACTGAAAAAAATTACTTTCACAACCAATTTACTCCCCCCTCATAGGATTGAAGAAGCATTTGAATTTACCCCTTCAGTGTATTCACAGAAATATGGATATCACCGTGACTGTTATGTTCGAGTTACAATGAACTTTAATTGTTTGAAGTAAACAAGTGTTTCAAGAGAACCATTATGTGTACCTTGAGCATCATGGCTTTCTTTGAATAAAAGTTACAAAAGTGTGTGTGTGTGTGTGTGTGTGTGTACAATATACACACACACACACCATAAATAGCATAAATGTTTATCATGTCTAAATTTATTCCCTTTCAGTGTTATAGAAGTGAAAAATTATCTGCTAAGTATCATTCTAAGGAGCTGTGCTGGTATTTGAGGTTTTTGTTAATATTTTTTAAATTGTCACATTCCTTTTCTGAAGGTCCCTTTATAAATACAATTATTCAAAGCATATTTTTCAAACGAAAATTGATTCACCAGAGTCAGGTCACAAAAGAAAATGAGGCTAAGAAAGACCAGATTTAAGAAAGAAAAAACCAATGTGTGATTCATTTTCTAGATTTGAAATCAGATTACTCACATTTTTATCTGAAGAACTCGCAAAGAAGGCTAGAGAGACCGAATGAAATTTGTGAAAAAAGAACAAAGATTGGTTTACAAATATCTTGCCAAACAGAATACACCAGTCATTTTACTCTCACTGATGTATCTTTCCCACAGATATGAAACACCAAAGAAGTTTCTTTAGTCATTACCTGTACTTTCCAAGCACTGGGTACTTGGTGGTTAGTTAACGACACACACACATGCATGTATATTTAAACTGACAACTCTGAAATGACTGTGTTTGTCTTGCAGGATGTTTAGGTACTTTTCAATTTGAAAACCTTAAAAAACTTAATATAGAATATCAAATAATATCAGAGATTTACATTGATAGTATTAATAGCACTGATTAGTGATAAGCTTATTAAACAAGAATAGTTATTATTTTACATCAACAAAAAATTAGACAAATAATGCAAATAGAGAACAGATGTACAGCAGTGTCAAGGTATGAAACAAAATATATATAAACTTTAGAATTATGTTAACATGGTTGTTACAGAGTAATAAGCCATGTTTTTATGCTGTCACCGTATGAGAAAAATGCACCATTTTACATGCAGGTGATTTTCATGTGTGATAGATTTAGGTTTCACAATATCCTTTGATTAATACCACTGCTAAATTTAATTTTCAATGAAAATTCTTAAAATTTAATGCTGTCTACACTGTATAATTAATATGGAGATGATACAAAGAATGATGTATTTAATAATGGTAAAACTGTTTATTGATCAAAAACAAAGTTTGGGGAGTTGTTGGGTTTTGTATTGGACCCCAAATTATTTACCATTTTATTACTCTCCTGTGAATAAGAAATAAAAAATACTCAGAAGTAGAATTTGGTATATTTCAAAATGTGAAAACATTTAATATTTTAAATCATAATAGCCTTTGCTTAAAACTGGAAACATTTGCTTACTAAATAATGAGAAATACTCTATGACTATTGAAAAAGATTCATAATAATACATAAAGTTTAGCGGTTTTTTTAAATACGGACAGACAAACATTACTTTGGATTTAGACCATCAGTGTTGTTTTCCTTATTTTAGTAGCATATAGTCACACTACCCAACCTTGTGCCATTTTTTAGTTATAAAAATAACTTAACTGCAGTTGTTTTTTTTCCCTACATTCCTCTTAATTTGTCTATTATGGTTTGAAATCAGTGATGTTTAATATAGAGCATTTCTGATACATACTTTGCCTCCCACAAGTTGCTGCCCAATAAGTTTTTCATTCATTTCCAGAGCTCATCATTAAGCTTGATGGTGTGAAACAAAAGATTTTATGAAATACTATTTATGTATGATATATATATTTATTTATATATATATATATATATATATATATATATATATATATGCAGTGACTTGTTGGAGACAAA
>NW_013667659.1:47766-82758 GCF_000517525.1 Limulus polyphemus
TACTTTACTTATTTACCTACTTCTACTACGACTACACTATATACGATTAACCCTATACTGTCTAAGAAATAATTATTAGTAATATATATATATATATATATATATATTATTATTATTATATATATATATATATATATATATATATATATATATATATATATGCAGTGACTTGTGGGAGACAAAAGATGTATATTAAATGCTATTTATTAAACACCTCTCATTTCAAGCTGTAGTTGACAAATTAAGATTACTAAGCAGTAAGATTATGTACTTACAACCCTAAAATACAGGATTTGATTCCTTGTGATGGACATAGCAGCTAGGCCAATGTAGCTTTGCTATAAAATAAACAAACAAAAGCTAGACTTATTTAAGAAACATAACCTAAAATTCTCTCTCACAAAAGTAATAAACCAAATAGGAAAATAGTGGCACATCTTTGAGCATGCAGTAGTGAATGTTGGAAAAACTGTTGTAGTATAACTTGTATTAAGATTATAACTGAAAGAATGCATATGATTTTTATCTTCCTCAAGTTTGATCATATGGTTTAAATACATAGTATTTTTTAAGTAATTAGCAATTTAAAAGACATAATTAAGTCCTTAAATATAAAAGCTATAATGTATTGATTGTAAACAAGTTTTGCAAATAATATGGACCCAATAGAATTATATATCAGTCATATGTAACATATGTGGAATTCTCAGCCTCACTTTCTTCAAGAAATCAGGTAGGATCTGTACGATATTGGTAGGTTCATCAAAAAATGTTTTGTTGGAGTAAATTGGAATCCCAAAATACAATTTAGATTCACTATTGTGGAACAATAGCAAATTAATATGGATACAAATTTTGACACTTGCTTGCCCTCTTCAGTTCATCTTTTTTTGTCAAAAAAGTGAAAGTTTTGGAACTTGTATTCATATAAATTTGTTGTTGTTCTTTTATAGTGGATCTAAACTATTTTAGATTACCTGATATATTATGTATTTACCTACTATTGATTATGAGTTCTCTTCATTTTGACTAAGTTTAGTCAAGCAAGAAACTGAACACAATGAAAAACACAGGAAACCATCTTTATTCAATACATGAAACAATCAACATGATGAGTGAATGATGGAGGATATCACCTTTAATGGGGATTCCAGAGTCTGTTCCAGGCTGAGAAAACATAGCATTATATACAATGCTATTCTTTCTAGGACTTACCTACACCACTGTTGGTCATTCCATTCCATACATAATGGAGGTTGTATTCTTAAGGTATCATTTGACCCTCCAGTAGAAAAGATCACTGTTTACTTTTTGTATAATGTGTTAATCATTAGAGGAGCCTTTCTCACAAGAAACTGCATGTGATACTGTAGATGAATGTCCCAGAAGAATAGGTAAACAGGGCAAAAGAAACTTAACCACTTCCTTGAATAATATTCTATTGTAAAAAATTCACACTCTTGCATGCATGAAAATCTTGAAAACTCGAGATTTACTTAAGAGTTAAGTAAAAGGATTAGAAATATAATTAGTATGTTTGCATGCTACAGTGTTTATAATGATAATTTACAATCAATATAGCTACAGCCCATCATTGAATGATAAATCATTTTCCTCATTTGTTATATTTGTCAGTTTCTTTTTAACTAATTAAAAGTTTTTATCAAATTTTATTTAAATTTCTAAAGTATAACTCAACTTATTCTCACTTCCATCACAAAAAACAATGATAAGATTTTGTGACAACTAAATGGTATTCCTGTTTAAGAATATAATTTTAGAAACACCATTTTAATGTAAAATGGAATTTAGCCAAGTTGCATAAAAAGCATCTTCTGGAATGGTACTTCTATTTTCAAGATAAATTTTATATATAAGTTTAATATACACAAATTATAAATGGAATAAATCAAAACTCATTAAAAGCACCAAATCATCAACTTGATAGCAATACACTAAGCTAACAATTCAAAGTTTGTAATTTTAACAATTAATCCACAATATTTAAAATTATCAGTACTATGACCAAAAGGTTAATGAAACTAACTAGAAAGAAAATAGAATAGGTCATTACTTCATGAAAAAGAACACTCGTTTGCCAATAGGTGAAACATGTTAAGAATATACATGCACTTATAAGTACTGGTGTGTATGTGTAATGTTACTGGAAGTTACAAAAAATTGTAACTATAAGAAGACACAATTGATGGGATTATTCAGAAAAGATGCCCTGGGATTTTTCACAAGTATTAATACATAATTTTGTAAGCTATGATTTAAATATTTTGATATAGGTGTTAACTAGAGAGCACATGTGGTTAAGAGCTTGTAAGTTTGACAAAGATCTATATTAGCTGTAAGTACCAATAAGCACTTAGCTAGTGCCAGTAAATCAGTGAAACATTCATTTGAATAGTGAATAAGAATTCTGAGAGTTTAGTGGGCTATTGTGTATATTTAGTGTTTGTAGCATAAATTAGAAGATCAGTTAGAGAACAAATACTGATGAAAGTGAAAATGTTATGTGTACTTAGCCTGTAGCATACGTTAAGAAAGAAAGAAAAAGTCATTTATTGTTACTTATTAGCTGGGCTATGCATTATTTCCACTAAATAACTCAGGGAATGAAAGATTACATTAGAGTAACATGTTGAAAAAAACACAACAAATTCGGTATAATTTTAAATGGTAAACGTGTAAACTATCCAGCTCAAAACTAACATCGTCAATAGGTATGTAACTTGTAAATCTCCTGAGATTTTTACTAGATTAAACTATGATTTCGCATTTTGTCCTTATTAAATAATACCAAACATACTGTCAATGAAGTTATATAAGAGGTTGAGTGCATTATATTAAAAAGACCTGGGAGACTCGCCATGACACTTCCAGTTATAATCCATCTGACGACCATGGATCTTGATACTAGTACTACAGTGAAGTTTCCATTTTAAAAGGCTTTGTTTACTTCATATATGCACCATAAAACACAGAACAGGCTGGACATATCATGTTAACGCCTCATATTGAAATCAAAGGATAATGGTTCCAGATATGAGGCTGCTGATTCAACTGGGGACACGTTATAAAAGTGACAATGAACCTGTTATTCAGTTCAAAGAGCCAAACAAATCTTTTACAGTGGTGGATGCAGCAGATCGCCTGCCTTTCCTCTGGCAGCTATACATGAACCCTGGGATCTTTGACCCTACATTAACGTTAGATGTCATCCATGCTGAAATGTTTTAATTCCAAAACCTTGAACAGGATCAGTATGGATTTTCAGCAAGAAGAGGCCTTTAGTACTTTGGAAGAGACTTTTAATCAATGAATCAGTTCTAGAGTGCTTGTACAATGGATCTTGTCCTAAATTAATAGTTAAAAGCAAATATATTTGATTGTCATACTGAATTATTGTTTGTTTTCAAGAACTATTGACAAAAATGCATCAACAACCTTCTTCAAATATTTGCTTCCTGTAACTTTAACGAGTAATTCTTCACAACTATGCTGTCAGTGACATGTCATTCACTAAAACTTTGGTATGCAGACACAAAACGCATTTTATATTTTCTTATTTTAATAAGAAAATTCTCAAAAATTTTCGCTTATTCTGAATCCATGCACTCTTTGTATAATATGTGGTCCAGAAAGTCATTAAGTCAACATGGTTCTTACTACCTTTGTTCCTTTGTTATTCTCTAGAGATAATATCTGTTCTACCCATGGAATTTAATGCTGCATGTTGTGCAAAAATCTAGACAACAGCAGTGTTCTTCTTTGGCAAGTTAGATGATATCTTGAGATTACACCTTCCCCTATATTGAATGAGAATGACCATCCACGTTGGCAGTGCTAGTTGCTATGTGTAAATCCAATGCTTCTAGTTAAGTAAAATATGTTTGGTTTAAACAGTGCTACACAGGACCTCAAGTGAGTTGGTTGAGGGAAGTAAAATCTGTTTATCAATTCATGAAAGGTGACTATCCTATGCAAGTATGGACACTGGATTTTGTGTCTGATATATAAAGACTGTTCTCATTTTGTGTTACACAGTAGCTCTATTTCTGAGTTTAAACTCAGTCAGGTTAGTTCAATTCATTATTACTTCATGATTTATCCTGCCAGTCCTCCCATTATGAGGTGGACCTACCTAATACTATCCGTGGAAATCAGTATAACAAAGTAGATAGAAAGGAGAAATTTTGGTGTCATGACCACAGGATTTTATTGCATAGTTTTCTGTTTTGCTAAAGTGTGTATTGCCCTTACTTGAACTCTTGAGTTATACAAGTTTAAAGGAATGCCTCTCACCAAAAGAATGATATTTTATGCAGGTAGAAGTACTCTTTACAAAGAGGAAGACTTTACCTCTGAAGAAAAATGGTTGTACAAGAAAGGTTTCAAGCCTAGAAGAAGTCATCTTCTGGAGATAGGACTTTTCCCAATGTTGCAAAGGTCCCTGACATCGATTGTTCTGCAACTACAGACGTAGGAATATCTGCTTTGTCTGTTGTACTCAGTATAGTAGATTGGGCATTTCCCCTAAGGATTGATCTGAGTGAAATGGAGTATGGATGACTGAGGATCACTGAGGTTGAATGGCACCTAGCAGGTCTAAGACCATGTGGGGTGGTCTCTATAGAACTCCAAGTCATCATCAGCCAGAGTAACACAAGCTCAACTTTAGTAAAGACCACCTGAGAAGGACTGAACATGCTGGTGGTGGATGCACTCTGCAACTCAGAGCTGTTTACCCAATATGCACCAATAGGAAATAGAATGTGAACCATGGGGCAGTCGCAAGGCTTGCTGAGCTGGGAGGTACCTTGCCAGGGTGACCATGCATTGCAATGAAACATGGGGCCATAGAGATCTTTAGGATGAACTTCCAAGAACAACTTCTCACTTTGCCACCCAGGATCAAGCACCACCTACTCATCAGACTCCCTGAGTACATTGACTAACCTACAGCCATGGCATTAATAGCATCTCAGCCAAGCATTGACCAAGAACCAACTAAGGAGAGGCTATGGTATACACCATAAATCCATGTGAATGAAGCCAAGCAGATTCTGTCCCAATGTTCAAAGGTATGACAAAGGAAGATCTGGAGAATTTCAGATAAGAAACTGCTTGTAATAGTTGTACTCAGGAACAGGAAATCCAATGCCTGATACTGAGCTCAGACATTTGGACGAGGTGCAACCAGAAGACTAGGACACAATTGTGATCAAGTTGTTCAATGATTCAACCTAATTTTAAGACTTAGAAGAGGAGCACCACTGAGAGTTTTGCTATGTACATAGTTATCTGCTATATGTGCATGGTAAAGTTTACTCTGCAAGGGCTTCAGTAGATTGCAAAGATAAGTTCATTGAGAGACTTCCAAACAATATGATGAGGCACCACCTGGATGTGATGGATATCCTCAACCTAATCAAGGTAGTTTCTCTCATGATCAGGTGCAAAGTCATAACTTTGAGCCAGTCATTGGAGAGGAAGAAACCTTCAATAACAGATGCTGTGGCTCCATCTCAAATGGATCATCCTACTCGGGTGCCTCCACCACATCCAGCTCAAGTCACATATCCTGGAACTGAGATGCAACCACATTGGTTTCCAGTAAATGGGCAGAGATGTCCCAATCCTTCTATAGTTTTTGTGCCATAGCTTGTTGTGCCAATGATGTCTCCACTCAGACATAGTTCTCACTGTCATTGGTGAGTGCAGCAACCACCTTGCACCAAAAGGTTTAGCTGTCAGCTTAGCTTTGGCTGAATAGACCTGGGTATGTACCTATAATGGTAAAAGGGCGAGATATTCGAGTTCTTGTTTGCTACAAGAGTGGCCAGAACACTGGTAGATCTCATGGTTTATGAGACCCTCCAAGTAAAGCCGACTTCGTTTAATGAATGGCAATAGACTAGATATGAGTAAAGGGGATATCCTTGGCTATGTATAGGATAGATATTTCCAGCCACAGTTCTGCCATTGATAGAAACTGTCAGTCAGTTTCACGTGCAAAATAGGTGAGTTGATGATCAGTGGGAGAGTTACCCAATGTCAGACATACTGGGTCCAGGAACAAGAGTATATGTCGGAGGGAATAACAGTGCCTCCATATACACATAAGAGGTGTTCCATGCTTTTTATAGAGTAGGTATAGTGCATCAGTAACATATACATCAAAGGCACCATTTCCCATTCAGGAAGGAAGCATCATTACCTTATGCAGTTATCTATCCAAGGAGCACCAGAATACATCAACACAGCTCAGAAAGGTAACTTCAACAAACAACTGTTCTCTGAGTTGTTAGGCTTGGTAAAGATTCACACCTTGCCATACAATTCCCAGTCTGATGGTTTGGTATAATTGGTGGTACAAACTTTCAAGTGTACATTTTAAAGTTTATAAAGTCCTGCTCCCTTTGGTGTATGATATTCCCACTAGAGTGGATGTCCCACAATGTACACAAGAATTTGTGGAGGGGTAAGTTCTGTGATATAACAACAGATAAAAAAAGGTTGCCATATGTCAGAAGAAGTGCTACAACAACATAGTAAAAAGACTGGGTGTAACTGAAGCATGAAAGCAACTAGGTTCTGATTGGATAGGTCCATACCACGTTTTCTGGCAGATCAGTCCATTGACATATGAGATATAGCGAATGTAAAACTTGCAAAAGTGTGTGTATAACACGTCAAAATGTTGCATCTATGCATTACAGGCAACATTTCAAGCACTTGCTTGACTAGGAATCAGATTTCAAAACTAGAAAGTCAGAGAAATATAAGGATGCTGTCTCATGTACTGTAATACCTAGTACATCAACACCTGCATAACTGAATATGATAGATAGGAGTTCGAAAACTGATGGTCTCGCTTTCTAAGAAAGTAGGTATTATTTTATAGTATAATATATGCACTACATTGTATGATAACCACTCATTTATCCTGGAGCAAGAGTGGTCATTAGGTTTAGCCAGAAATGAATGAAAAAGATTTGTGGCCCTTGCCTTCCAAGGTGTTAATCATAATCTCATTGAGAAAGATTCGCTAGATATAAAGTGATAGCTGCAAGAATATTATACACCTAGGATAGTCGTGTGATAAAAAAACAATGACTGAAAGGAAATAGTGTTTCTTGCTATCTGGTCTACCAAATGATTTTCTGAGGTAAAATGTCATTCAATGTTTTGAAAGAATCATTCACCTGATCTAGCTGAGTGGCAAAAGTTCTACAGAACATGCCATCTGATCCTTGGCTAGATTTTCACCCATACAACTGAAGAAAGTATGACTTATCCACATGCAGTGACAGCATGAAGAATAATACTGTGTGGTGAGAATTTTAGCTGAAAATCTTTAGTTTTGTTGAATTCTGCCAGCAGATATTTATTCTCTGATGCCTGAAAAGAAAACTTCTTGAGTTTGATTACTCATAGTAAGCATGACGTTATAGTACTGCAGCTGTAAAAAATGATTTTGTGGGAGGTAACACAAGAAGATTACTAGAAGTAGTTGCAGATGATATGGAGGCAGTACATTTTAAGCATTCACAAGTAAGTGATGTCCAAGGACTAATAATCTATTCTATCACCTCCTGTTTCCTATGGCTTCTATCTCATTGAAAGCCTCAATCTGCTTTGCAAATGGGAGCTGTCTGGCTGACATATTGAGCTGAATCTCCAGTATCAACCTTATGAGATATTTTATTTGTTCAACCCAAATCATTAGGCCCACTGGAGAAAGTGTTTTGATATTCTGTGGGAGTTATATTAGCTATGGCAGTTATCAGATGTATGATACCCACAGCTCTGGTCAAATAGCTTTTGTAAGTGTGGTGGTAAATTGTACTTGGAATTGATATCAGACTTCCTCATCTTACCTCAGAGGTGATTACTACAGATGTTGAAAGTACTTGCAATATCCCATCCTGCCTCGATTCAAATTTTATAGTTCTTTATGTTCATGGCCCTAATGATGACGTATTTATTCTTTAGATACACTATAGTTCTTCCAATCATTAATCTGACAGTGTTTGGCTCTATTACAGCCTACTTACTAGTTGAAGATGTATAATTATTTCACTTACTGGTGTTACAATGATTGCTCTTCTTGTTGTCACTGGAAATATTAAAGATAGTCTAACCCCGCAGGTGTATAGAAGCTTCATACAGTAAGGGTAACTCTCAATTCCCCCTTTGCTGAAACTTTATATCAACTTTCTGTTTGCATCACTCCATCTTTTTTTTTTATCATTTCTGAAGGCAATTTTCTACCTTTCATTATCAAATCAGGTCGATCTATTGTAGTTGTAGAACCAATGTTGAGCAATATACTGCAACATTTCCCATTGACAAATCCATGGACTGGTTTCTTTCAATAATGAACTTCTTACCTCATTTTGGGCAGGTTGGGTATTCTCACCTGAATTGTCTCCTTAGTGAATTAACAGCTGTTGTTACCTTAAAGCCTCAGCTATAATGCACATGTTTCCCTTTTGAGAGGAGTTTTTCCCGACATGTTTTGTCTATACTTTCTGGTAATATGTCATTTTGAAACACAACTGTCTTGTGGTTTATTTCATCCATTCTATGTAACTAGTTATCTAAGTAATCATTTCATTTAGTCTAGACTATCATCAGTAATTTGACGATCCAGAAACGTCGAGATGGTGTCTTTAGTTGTTTATTTGTGACTTTAATTGATTCCAGGTCCAATGCTAACTGAAGAGGTTCCTTTAAAGATGTACATCTGCTTTGCTTTAGGCTAATTTTCATATCCTCATCTGTTATGGGGTCTATAAATTATTCACTAGACGATTAATCCATCATTTCACGTGGAGCATCCAGGTAAGATAATTGAACAAACC
Source organism: Limulus polyphemus (assembly GCF_000517525.1). Lineage (NCBI taxonomy): Eukaryota > Metazoa > Arthropoda > Merostomata > Xiphosura > Limulidae > Limulus > Limulus polyphemus. The sequence goes on from NW_013667659.1 coordinate 56,646, forward strand.
TTTCTAAATCTTCTGAAAGTTTGGCAAGGTATCTTCCTTCTTATGTAACTTGTTCAGAAACTTTGCACTGCATACCTCTTTCTAATGTGTTATTCTGAATATGTTGGGTAAGGCAGCTACCAGTTCTTGATAGTTGTTACAGCTCTCAACTGAAAGGTTATTTAAGGTTGTTAACGCTGTTCATTTTCAAAGGGCAACAAGGTTAATGGCTTGTTGCTCACTATTCCATCCATTCACCTTGAAACTTATTTTGAACTGAGTCCGATGTGCCTACCATGGTACCTTTCCATCATAGTCCATTTGTTTCTCTATTAAACAACATTTTGAAATTAGCCACCTAAATACTGGAACGGAGCTGGATTTGGTAGTGACATGGCTGAAGTAGTCCAGGGAGACCTGCAGTAACAGATGGCACAGCAGTATTGGTAATAGGAGTAGACAAAATAGGTTGTTATATTCCATATTTCGTAGAAATTGGGTTTTATGTTGGAATTCTTGGGCAAATGCAGAAAGAGGTGTAGCTGGTTTGGTTTTTGCATTTATCAATTCATTTTCCAAATGTTTTATTCTGTCATTGATTTCTTTTTGTATCAATTTTGTCATTACAGCCTTTCTGTACTGCTTCAGTTTAGACATTACAGCATTTCTCAATTTCTCCAATCTTGTTGTTGGAATCTCTCTCTCTTGTCTTGGATTATATTTGTTTTTTATTTTAATTCATCCTCAAGTAAAACATCTTTTGAATTCAGTTCTTCTTTTAAATTTCTGTTTCTTACCTCATGATCTTTTTTACTTTTCTATAAATTCTTTCCTGATCCTCTTTTATTTTTCTATCTTTTTTTTTATACTAATTTTCTATCATTTTCTTATTGGTTTTCTTTTAATTTTCTACCTCATTCTTCTCATTTTTAGTGTCTTTCTTCTTGAACTTCCTCTAATTATTACATAATTTCTAGAAAATATTCAATTTTGCTTCATGATAAGGTTGTTATACTGAAATTAACCAAAGATGTATTTTAATTTTATCCTCGCAAAGATAAATCCACTTTTGACGCCACTTGTTGTAACATGTTCTCAATGTTAGGCAGGTGCTTTTGAATCACATGTCCCCCAAGTGGTTTATCAGTATGTCGGCAGACTTACAACACTAGTAACAGGATTTCAATACCCGTGATGGACAGAGTACAGATAGCCCTTTGTGTAGCTTTGTGCTTAACTACAAACAACCAAACAAAACTTTTGAATCACTTGGCAAAAATAATAAACAATCAAGCCCATGTACTGATAATTAATTAATTTAGTTCTTTTACAGTGTTTCTTCAGTCTATGTGAACCTTGACACCAATTTTTATAGGTAATTTCACAAATAACATTTCAACGGAAATTCCTCGCTAATGGTAATATGAAGAACATACAAACAAACTTGTACAATTTCACGGTTAATCGATAGAATAACTGAACATACACGATACCTAGCACTGATCTGAATACTTCACTAACTACTCAGTCACTGAACTAGTTGAACTCATTTTAATGCTTCAGTGATTCTCGTTCTTAGTGATCCTTGTTTTTAGATATTTCGCAAATATCTCGATCATTAGCATTCACGAACAGTCTAGGTATTCTAGGCCTCCTTTTATAAACTTTCTAAACCTAGTGTCGTTATTTTAGGAGCTCCCTCTAGTAAACATCTAATTTTAAACATTGAAAATATAGCTTAAAACAGTATTCAGTTCTCCAACAACCCCATTTGTTCTTTGTGCTAATCTAGACACTGTTGTATTTGTTACACAACAAAAATTGTTTTCACTGTATATTTACGTTTGTGCCCAGTCTCTTTCTTTGCACAAAATTAATTACTTTCAGAGAAATTCAGAGCTACTTTGTAATATTTCCAAGTCGAATCTCCCTTTATATAGAGGATCTATTTTATTTATTCTTTGAGGATGATCAGTTTAATATATGTTTCTCCTAACATTTACATTACACATATACTTTTTAATATGAGAAATTCATATTTTAAGTTAATATTTTTCCATAAAGATTAAGTCGTTAGTATAATTTTAAGATAAAAAAAGGCTATTGATATGATACACACACACACACACACATACATATATATATAAAGGAAAATTATATAACACACTAGTTACATTTGAAAGTTAGAGCTAGTATAATTTCGTGCATGAAGTGCAAAAACAACACCAAAAAGAAAAAATAAACAAGAAAAACAATTCGCGATCACTTCCTACGCTCCTGAGTGTTGACTCAAACATACGAAAGGACTGAAATACCTGTACACGCGAATATCTTATCTATGCTGTTTCGCCTGTATACCAAAACCACCTCTTGCTGACCTCAATGGAATACTGTTGCTTGGCTCATGTTTCCGGAAGTGACGTTTAAACAGGAAGTACGTGTTTCTGTATTCATAGGCTATTACAGATATTGTCTAAACTATTTCTATTTTATTTTCATGCAGTAACTTCATTTACGAAGAATAATGTAATATTTATGTGTAAAAATTTATATATTAAACTAAAAATACATGTAAAATGCATATTATAAAATTACATTTTGCAGTTGTTAGTTTCGTCTAATTTTAATAGTAAATAGGGAGTTAAAAGCCCAAACTAAACTGCCAGCGTTGTCGACGTACACAGGGCGCTTAGCATCCATGACCACGCGTTTTAGCATGGCGTAAACTTTTTTTGGTAGTAAAATTCTACAAAAAGAAACAGTTTGTCTAAGAAACTAAATTACACTATGTAAGTATTAAAATAATAATTTTCCAGTTTTCATATTTGTTTGTTAAAGCAATAAGTTTTGTCACAGAGATTAATTGTTACGAAGAAATATTATTTTTTCTTCTGAACAGTTTTGTAAGCCTAAGTGAAACAGTGGCAACATGTTATTTTGTTATTACTTGGAGATTTTATATTATTAATTATTATAATCATACTTTATCTTTAAAGGTCGAAAATCAGTTAGTAAATTATTTACATTAGACATTTATTAGCATAATAACATGTAGTTATATTTAAAAGTACAATACTTTAATTCAGTTGTAACGTGCATTGAATCAGCAGTTGGTATGTTTAGGTCTTATTTTTAGCTTTATTATTAATATCACAAATAAAATATTAATGAAATGATATTTCAAATATAAGTATAAACTTTAAGATTAGTTAGGTTTGTATCTCAGGAATTTTAGTCAAAAGATACATGTTGGCTTTAAATATTTCCTAATAATTAGACAGCAAGGTCTCATCTTTAAAGTTTAACTTAAATTACATTTTAATCTGTATCGTGATGCAGACCATACAAGGTCTAAGTCTAATAGTAATACAGGAAAATAGGATTGGGAACAGTATATAGAATTTTATGCAGCACACATATTACATGTCAGTATCATTACCATTACATGCTGACAAAGATCTTGTATTATTGAAGATATTGGATTCTCACCAAACATTAGTGAAAGATGTGCTAAATAAAATGTAAAAAAAAAAAGACCCTTTATAATTTGCAGGAGAAAGTATTCACAAGTATAATTTGTAAGCTGTATGATTTATTAAGTGCAAAAAAGTACCAGTTGAAGGCTGACTAATGTTTGTGGAAAATAAGCAGTAGTTTTTGGCAAATATCAGAGAAATATAAATAAGAAGAGGCAGAGTAATGGTCTGCTTTTTTGTGTCTTAGTGTCTGTTGTGTTTTGAAAAATATCACTGAAAATATACTGTTGGATAGTTTTTTGATTGTGTGTGTTATATCTTCTATTGTCATTTTCTTTAAAATGCTAATATGCCATCTGATGTAAAATGCTAATCTCAAAAACATGTTAAAATAACACAGTGGCTGTTTTCTTATTAAATTCTTTGTGATATTCTGATTTATTGTGTGTGTTATTAAACACTAGATGCTTCTTTAAACTTCTACACATATAGCTGTTAGTATCGACATCCAAACAAACGCGAACATGGTCTTTCATACGCATGGTAAGTTTCTTGCTTCTTCCAATATCCATAAAGGTGTAGCTTTAGATTCACATGTGGTTGGTCGTCGGGATGCTTCTAGGTAGGTAATTAACCTTGATGGTTGTACAAGTTATCAGCTTCTCAAGATTCAGGAGGCATTTTCTGAGATCTTGGTCTAGCTTCTTTCAGGCCTTCCTTCCAGCTAACAAGACCAATTTGATTCCTTCAGCTAGTGACCTTGAGGAAGTTTGTTATTTTCAAAGTTGTATCCCTGCTTTTGAAATTTATTTTAAAGTGCTTCCTCAATGTTCATCATTGAATAGAATTGCAGATGAGGTGATATGTTCTTTTGATACATATTCCAGTGGCCTTTTAGTTGTCAAGAATAGCTTCTGAGTTTTCTTAGAGAATGGAAGATTGTTTTATTTTCTCTCTCTCTTTTATGATAAGGTATTTGGACTTTCTCTCACTTGCAGATATATGTGACTTTCTTATCACCAGTAGAGATGGATGATTAGTAGAATTTTGATAATTGATTATTCTCACATGAGACTTGGACAGCTGAAATAATTGAGAATAGTAATAATTGGAAACACTAATTTCAATTAGTTGATTATTTTTCACGAATCATGCCACTAATCAATTAAGTTTAACAATCTTGAAATAATCAAAAATCATAATGACAATATTTTGATTACTTAGATAGTCAGAATAATCAAAAACTAATAATTGGAAATACTAATCTCAATTAAAATAGTTGACAATTTTTGTGATGATTAATTGTAATTTTTATTAACAATTTATTTTGTGTGAAATTAATTCATGTAATCTATGCTCATAGGTAATCTGTTATATTGATTAATCAAGTTTTTAGCTGTTGACTGGAGAATGACTTCAGAGCTCAGTTTCAATTCCAGTTCTAATTTCTAGTTTGTACTTTTTAACCAGAGCTGGGATATTAAATCATAAGCATATTCATTACATTGAGACTGTTGTCTTTGGGCTTCCGTTTACTTTTTTGCTTTACTCGTTTTCATTTTCCTTCTGTTGTCAAAATGTCAGTTAGTATTTTTTATTGGTGTTAGAGTGCTTTCATTAATTTGTTCATAAATGAAACATTTATTTTTTTAATCAGTTCAGTTATTTAACTGTTATTATAGTAATTGTAATGTGAAAATAATGAGCTTGTAATTAATTGTAGTGATTCAAAACCAAATCAACTGTATTAAGCTTTAAGATTTATCTTTGTCGTTTATATATTATCATTTACAGTTAACATTAAAACACTTGTTCACATTTCTTATTAGAAAATGTTAAAAATAGTATAATGGGAATGTGTTAATCAATTGATATATCTTAAAGAAGATTATTTTCTTGTACAGGAAATGGGTATTTATTATGTCAGGCCACACACAAGTAGTGTCATTCAGGTAGCCCAGTTTCTAATGCAATGGCTGGCAGTTCTCTTTTCAAGGTCCCTGTTTTTAACTCTGTACCTGCCATTGATTTTATGCATTCTTCTTTGAGGTCATCCAAGATTTCCTACCATCTGGTGGTCTTTGAATTGCTTCATGCCTCAATAACTCCATCCAAAATCATGTGGCTCACAAGTTATTCTGCTGCATTTTTCAAGATTACAGGATGATGAAGATGGGTACTGGTTTGTTTATTCCTTGTTTTAGTCAGATCTTGGGTTCTCCTACTTGGACCCATCCTAAATCTATGCCTTTTTGCTTCTTCACTAGGGCTTTGAAGGCATTTTTTTATATAGCTTAATTATCTAGGTTTATGACTTACCATTATGAAATGGATGAGTTATGGTTTATTACCATTTCTTTTTTTTATGGTATCTCTCTCACTCTGCTTAAAGTTTCTTAAGTGACTGAGCTGATCAGGCTTGACTGTTATTGTTCTGATCCGTTTGGAGATCCTCATTCTCACCCTCATTCCATTCATAGGATTTTTTCCTACTTCTTCAGTAATTTTTTTTTCCTGTTTGCTTTCCAGATTCTTTTCTAATTTGTTTATCTTTGGCATATTAAGCAGCATTTAATTTCCCAAGTGACATCTGTAACCCTAGAATATTGAATCAAATCTAGTTTCTTTGTGCTCAAGGTATAGCAAGTTTCAGGAAGTTAGTTCTAAAGTGTAACTTGTTAATTAAAATTCACTTTTTTTGCTTCAAAAATGATTTATATATGTGCCATCATGCCAAATAGTGATTATTATTGATAATTATAATTGATATTATAAGTCATTGTAAAAATATATAGTGCTTTTATAAAAAAATTTAAATGTAGTCAGTGTGCAAGTTTCTTTATTAACATCAAAGAAATAGCTTTGCGTGAAATTTGAAACCAAAGTCAAACCAATCATACCATAAGGATAGGCAACTCGTACATGAGTGATACCATATGTAACTTGTAAAGAAAGGAACTTTGTTAATATGAACTTACTGAAAAAGGAAGACATCATAAACTGGAAATTTTTTTTATCTATTATTCATTCTTACAGGTACTTTAAAATTTAATATTTCACAGGTTGTAAAAGTAAGATAAAGTGAATGGTTATCAAGCCAATGCAGATCATTGATTGCAGCCTGATGTAATCAATTGCCACAAGCTCCAAATGATAGTTGATAACCAAAATTATCAAGCATACTGAAACCTTGAGTGCAGACTACTTCTATAAATAGGGAAAACATTCAGTTAAACACATTGTAAATCCAAAAGAAATGGATAATACTGTTGCAAACAACTCTCTGCAAATGAAAAAAAACTTTAATTAGTGATTAAATGCTTCAAATAATGCTTTAAATATAGTTTGTCAATATCTTTGTTCCCATTAGTGAAAATTATGCCATGGTGGTGGGTTTATATTAATAAAAACTGTATTGCAGTACCATTATAGGACACAAATAAAAGTTTGATATCCATTGATATTTCCTTTACTTTTATCAGTAAAAAATTATATCTGAATTAAAACCTTAATGATTGAACTAAGCCTTTAGCTTACAAAATTCAACATCAGTAGCAAAGGCTATAGCAGTGATTGTTGTATTTAATGTTTTTTTAAAGAAATAATAATTTTAGCATTTAACCAATAAATAAAACATTTTACTGGTATATTTATATATAAGCTATAAATAACACATTTTACTAGTGTATATATATCTATCTATATATATATATATATATATATATATATATAAGTTAAATAACAAAATAGAAATTTAGAATATAATCACAAGTAATGCCTAGTGATTTATGCAGTGAATTTTAAAATACAATATTGGTTATAAAGGAAAACAAACTAAATATATAAATTTACACATATTCTTGTTTGATTTTAATTTGCAGCTCATTTCAAGATAATTTTGCTAGAGAAACTTTGAGTCTTCAGATGGGCTTCCATTTTTTCTTTGTAAAATGCAGTTGTTCATGACAAGGTAGGCATATTTACTTACAAAAGAGAAAGAAAAGGTTCTGTTATATATCAAAAATAGTACTAAAGGTTTTATAATACACACTTGACCTATTTGTCTCCTTTACAAACCCATTTCTAGAAAACATTTAACAGCACAGTAAACAAATTTATCTTAATATGTATTTTGATACTTTATAAATTTGTTTTATAAAAATGAATATTTTAATTCTTGATCTATTAAGCCAAAATATAAGAAAAATTCACTAGAAATTATAACTTTTCAGAAACATTTTTTACAAATTTTACTGTTTTGTTTTTTATTTTACAAATGATTTTACACAATTTGAAAATGTTTTCTTATTTCATATTATCCATTCAACATTGTTTATTTAATATCTTTAAGTGATTTATTTCTATATGACAAATATTTGGAGATTGAAATTTCAAAATTATTAAAAACATTAGGAATAAACGAACTTTGTTGAGCATGAGTTATAAAAATACAACTATGTAATGTTGATAGTTGTAAAATACAACTATGCTCATTTAATCATAAATGTTTAGAAAACAAATACTTTAACAAAATGCAGTTTTATTACTATACTGGTTCTAGAATACATCAGAAAGTGGTGAGTGGTTAAGTAACAGTGTTGTAGTCAAGGCTTGTCATTATAATTATATTTTAATATTTATGTCAAAAAATAGTTAATGGAGTCTATGCATTTTTCTTCAGAAAAAAAAATTTATTCAAACCATGTGAAATATAAACCCAAAGAGCTATTATAATTATATAACAAGATTCCAATCCACAGCAGTGCTCTCCTCCAGAGCAAAAGAAGCTGCCACAAGTGTCATTGATAATATTGTTATTTATTATTGACACTAGACATGCAGCATAGCTGAAAACAGCAGATCTGGAATATTTCATCACTTTACTGTGAATAATAAATATGCCAATTAGAAGAAAGGAAATATTGCTTTGTTAATTAATGGAAGCAACTTAATTCTATAAACCCCACACTGATTGTAAGTGTATTTATTATACCAATTATTGAACATTTTAAAGTTTGTCTTCTTTTCATTAAAAGTTTAAAATATATATTGTTTTATTTGCAAACATTTTACATTATTTGAAACTTAATTGAGAACCTTTTAAAGCTCAGCAGCTTCAAGACAAATAGTAATGTAGAGGTTGTTGCAGCTTTAAAAATTCAGTTTTTAAATTAAAAAATTATACGTTGGATTTTAACAGTAAAAAAAACTTCATGCTTATGGTAATTGATAATTGTAAGTGTCCTAGATATGTAGAACAGGACTAAGCAGAAGATAAACACTTGCCAAAAGGGGTTTATTCTAACTTTCATACAGTGAATGATTATCATTTAGCAGTTCTATGGAAATAGTTTTCTGTAGTTAATACCTTATTTTTTAGTTTATATCAAATTTTTGAAAATGTTGATAGCTGTTAAGTTTTTGATAATTTTGTTTAATAAAATATTGCAAAATGTAATCTCTACATAAATAACAGAATCATTATTAATTTAATCACTGTAAATAAGACATGAATATACAATACTTGCTCTGTGTAAGAAAACTAATTTTTATCAATTAAAATTAATACATTTAACTGTTTATAGCTGATTATGAGGCATTCACTGTGACGTTGGAACCTGGTGATTAATGCGCTCGACTCGCAAACTGAGGGTCGTGAGTTCGAAACCCCCCGGTCACACCGAATGTGCTATTGCTCGCTCTTTCAGCTGTGGGGGCATTATAATGTGATGGTCAGAATTACTATTCGTTGGTAAAAGAGTAGCCCAAGAGCTGCCTTCCCTCTAGTGACTAGTCTTTCACTGCTAAAGTAGGGACGGCTAACGCTGATAATTCTCGTGTAGCCTTGCTGCGAAATTCAAAATAAAGTGACGTCATCAATATGTACGTAGAAAACAAGTGTAAAAGTTAACAGTGTGTGTGTTTGCAATTTTATATGGATGTTTATCGTTTCATAGGTGTGAATGATAATTTTACGGACATTTATCTTGCAAACAACTAAAGTCCAAATTACACCTGCAAACAAATTGAACACGAGAAAACGCGTTAAAACCCCAAGGTTCGGAGAGCGAGTCTTCCATATGTTTTCGAGAATTTCAGACTGTCGGTGAATACTAAATATAGAACTTGCTACTTTTAGATCTTCTACTTATGTAGTCGTTCAGGGAAAGACAATGGTTTGAAGATGATGGATTGAAAAACTCGAACGTAAGTGTCGGAAGTATTTATCAGATTATTGTATCGAACATCTGCTGGCTGGCTGGCTTGTTTGAAACTATGGAAGAAACGCATTCAGTCAGATTTTGTATTTACGGTAACTTTGTTGTGGTGCCCTCTATTATTACGTACTATTCGTGATATAATTGTATATATATTATATATTTCTTGCTGTCGAGAGTAACGCATGTCTTATTTAATTAGAGAGATAAACGGAAATAATTTAGAAACACGTGCTCGGCAAAGGATTTCTCTGAAGGATATTCATACAATATTTTACTGCTTTAGTTTTCAAGTAGAAGAAATATGTTTTATTTGTCATCTGCGAACATATAAATACTTTTTAATAGGTTCGGTGGTTTTACTTCTCTTCATTCTCAAGATAATCGCACTCAAAAAAGTGATATTTTGCATTAACGAAAGTTTCAAGCTTATAAATTCTTACCAAAAAAAAAAGCAGGGTTTTGTTTATATGAAATAAACGTTGACATTTCAGCGATATGACGATCGATGCTTTGCCATATTAACCTTGTTTCTAATGTGATCCCAAACCAAGGCGTTTGTTTATTTATTGTTGCGCACAAAGCATCACGATGGGCTATCTGTGCTATGGCCATTGCTGGTATGGAAACACGATTTTGAACGTAATAAGCCCTCAGACCTGTCGCTGACACCCCCCCCCCCCTATTTGCGGCCCTGGCTAAGTGGCCATATTAAAGGCCCTAAGGTTCGATGCGCAGCCCGGACTAAAGTAGTCAAGCACAAAAAACGCAAGTAATGTGTTTATTTTTAGTAGTAATGGTAACATTCTGTTGTTCTTACTCTCTATTAAGTTTGGAATATGTATAAGCAAAAGGTTTTTAAACAGAAGATTGGTTCACTGATTTTCCTTTTTTCCTCCAGTTTAAGAATGCACATGTGGTAATTGTTTTAGTCGATACATGCGAGTACTTTTGTTTTTCCTCGAGGACTCGGGCTGCAATTTAAACCGGGAAAGATAAATGGGAATGTGTGCTTCTTTCGTCAACCACGTTTGAAACTTTGATCGCGTGGTCACAAAATCTCATTATGTTAAGGTTCAAAATACCTAAAGTACAATCAGTCTCTTAACGACAGTGAAATCTTGAAATTCACAACGTTGTTGAACTTCTAAGAGCTCACTGTCACGATACCTGAATCTCTAAGTGATAGGTATCTGTTTGTGAAATATATCATCGTACTTAACGTGACGCTGTTCCCCCCATTCCCTCCCTGTGTTCCACTGATAAGCACAGTTAGCACTTTGTTGATGTTTTCCACTCCTGTACATCTGGTATATCTTGATATCTACTTTTAGCTGTTCTGCAAACTAGAGTTTCGAAACTTGTCAAAGTCGAACTGGGAGGGGTGAAACGTTCGATACGCGAAAGTATGATTGACCGCTCGAGCGTGAAAATTCGTAAGCCCAGTTAAACATTGCATGAAAGACGTTTCCGATAGAATCTGTTGAAGTCTTCACGAGTCTATCGAAACCTTGTTCCACTCCCAAGGGCTCTAGACAGATTGTCCAGTCAATCTTTTTATTGAGAATTAATTTGTAAATGAGTTTTGAAGCATATCATAAGTGTAACTGTGCAACAACCCCCCTTGGAGATATAACATAAAATGGACTTTTTAAATACGTTTTTTTTATGTATTAACTTGCTTGTGGATCCATAAGTTTCTTAGTTGCAAGGTCCCTAATAACAATATAGCAACTAATTATTGCCTGGGTCAACCCATTATCTAATTTAGAAGATCAGTGGTTTCACCCAATTTTGTTGCAATAGGTACCAATATTGGACTGTACTAGTATTAGAACAAGACGATAATATGAGAGTTAAAAAGAACCTATAATCGACCTCTTTCTAAACTCGAAACATTATAAACAAAGATTATCTAATTGCGTATAACTCTTATTTTATATCATTTTCTGATATTTTTGTTTACATTTATAGGACTAGAGGGCGCTAGTAAGATATATTGAAGGGTGTTACTACCAATGCTTTAGTCATAGTCGCATCTTAAAACTTTCGTATTTATAGTATTTACTATAAGGAAGAATATTTTTAGGACTAGAGGGCGCTAGTAAGATATATTGAAGGGTGTTACTACCAATGCTTTAGTTCATAGTGGCATCTTAAAACTTTCGTATTTACAGTAAGGAAGAATATTTATAGGACTAGAGGGCGCTAGTAAGATATATTGAAGGGTGTTACTACCAATGCTTTAGTTCATAGTCGCATCTTAAAACTTTCGTATTTATAGTATTTACAGTAAGGAAGAATATTTTTAAAACAAGTACAACGTCTCGATCAAAATCGCACCAGTAATCGAAACGTCGTACTTGTTTTAAGTATATTCTTCCTTACTGTAAAAGTTGTAACTGGTAATAAAAAATGCTTATAATGAAGACGAAACTGTTATTTCGTATTTATTGTTTAATCTTTTATTCTTAACTTGCTACTACATTATTTTTGCAAAGTTTATTTTATTATTATTATTTACATAATTTTTTTTGTTTATATGTCGTACAAGGAAAAGCTGCCAATAAAAACCTGTCGTTTATTTCTGTTAAGATGATGAAAATATAGAAAAAGATGTCGGGTTTGATTTTTCATGTTCCAAAGAGAAAAGAAACAATAACTTCACTTGCTTCGTGTGTTCTACAAGTTGTTATCTCTTAAATATATAGGTGGTGCCCAATGTCCTGGAAGAATGCGCTAATCAATTTTTATATCACGGATCCAAAAACAATTTTACTTCAAATTCTAATAGTCCCAAAAAGTACCATTGTATCGATACAGTAAAAATAAGTTTTAATGTTTTGCAAGTTGTTAAAAGGTCGAATTTGAAGCTCGGATGTAGTGATTTATTTGGAGTAAATCACCTTGAATTGTGTTTATACGTAACTCGTGCAAGGGAAAGGGGTGATACCCTAATGTGATGTTAACTTCAGCCGAGAAAACTGTTAAAATATGTGAAGTGTTGATAGGGTATAATTATTGGTCCATTTTTTAATAATCATTGAAAACTGTTAAAATCTGTAAAGTGCTGGTAGGATATAATTATTGGTCCATTTTTAATAATCTTTGAAAACTGTTAAAATCTGTAAAGTGCTGGTAGGGTATAATTATTGGTCCATTTTTAATAATCTTTGAAAACTGTTAAAATCTATGAAGTGCTGGTAGGGTATAATTATTGGTCCATTTTTAATAATCTTTGAAAACTGTTAAAATCTATGAAGTGCTGGTAGGGTATAATTATTGGTCCATTTTTAATAATCTTTGAAAACTGTTAAAATCTGTAAAGTGCTGGTAGGGTATAATTATTGGTCCATTTTTAATAATCTTTGAATTTCTGTTGATTAATTCAAGGGGTATTTGAAGTTTGTAAATACAGAAAGTTCTACGTTGTCAGACCTGTATTTTAAGATCAGTTTTACGAAGAAGTCCGTACCTGTTATATAGCGAGATGTTTTTAAAATATTGTGCATAAAACACGTATTTATCGTTTCTGGTCAAGAAGAGATCGGGCGTGGCTCAGTGGTTATTATACCCGAACAACCAACTCGAGGGTTTGTGGTTCGCGTACAGTTGCTACAAGAATGCGATCCGCACTTTGTAGCCGTGGCTACGCTACAGGATTGGTGGTAAAATCCCACTATTTGATCAGACATGAGTAGCCCAAGAGTTGGCGGTGAGTACTATTGACTTGCTGGTTTGTATCTAGTTTATTTGTTCAAAATTAGGGACGATTGTATGCAGATAACTGGTGCAGCTTTGCGCGAAATTCTGAACAAACAGACCGTTCAAGAATAATTGTTTCTCGCCTAACGTTTCACATTGATATCAGCCTACTTATTAACTGATAAAGTGAACGTTATAATTACAGACTCATTTGCTTAGTGTACAGAAGTGCGAAGCTGGCATCAGTTAAACAGTCGCCAAGATACGGTTTTCGTGCGCTGTTGATGGCAAAGTTGTAGCGTGCAAAAAAACTAAAATCTACCGTTTCCAGACAGTCTCATCGTGTATCAACATCTACATTTATCAACGGTTACAGTAGGAAAGCGGCGATAGTGACATTCTGTCAGTATTAATAAGTAGTAAATTTTATGGTTTATATAGGGTCTTGTACCTTTGAAGAGCTGAATTACTGTAACATTCCTATGTGCACGCAGAGGCGTCGGAACCACCCCCACTTTTACATATTTGACTTGTATAGCAAGTGTGGATTATATTATTGTAAAATCTGCGTGTCTAGCCAAGCACGCCGACTTTACGACTCCTTCCTACACCTCTAGCACGTTCATATATATATACGTGGTATCATTCGTCATTATTATGTTAAAAGTGAAGGTAGTGAACACTTTATGCATTACAATGTATCGGTTTCAACAACCGAGTTAACGACGTAACGTAGCTGCTAACATGGGTTCAAAGATAATACTATAAAGAGGTGGTTATAATGATTGACTACAATTTGTTATTGTATACATTAAGTCGTGTTGTTTGACTGAGTATTTACGTACTGTAGGAAAGTATTTGAACCAAATGCTTTTATGAACATGTTATACAAGTGGATACCGCAATCGTAATGATTCCCACCTGGATTTAAACAAGATATAGTTATATGTAAAGTTGATTTAATTTCAAAAGTTTGTCAATAGATGGCGGGCTTTGTATAGTTATCACGTAAAATCTCGCATAAAATTATTATATTAACTTTCTATATTTATAAAATGCCTTAAAACTATTTGGTATAAAACAAGGATTAAGAATTCATTTGTGCTTATTCTTTTAAATGTGGTTGAAGTCATAGTTCCACTGTTTGACGAGACTTATAGTATAATTTTCATTATTTTTGTTTTATAATCGGAAATAGAGTTGTGTGAGATAAATGCAAAGTTAATTTAATCATATGGTATAATGCACTAACATGTATTTGGATCCAAAACGTGATATTTGATATCTAACGAATTATAATTGATGCTCATGTTTTTTTTTTCGCGTTGCAGGTTTATTGTTATTTTTTGTTATCAGTTAATCTCTGGTTTCCAGCGTCGTTGGGCGAATTGAATGTTATTACAACTAGTCATGCTAATAAAACGTTTTTCAATCACACTGAATCCAATTTGCGCACTGTCGTTTACTCTCGCTCTCAGGTAAGTTTCGTTTGACATTTTAATGTTTTTCGATCGTTATATGTGTGTGTTGTGATGAACCACATCGACGGATCCAAGTTTGCGTTTAGCATTGACGGTACCCATCTGGAGGTTGTGCGAAATCAATATTAAGTATTCGCCATGGAAACAAGCCCGTACGAACAAGATCACGAACGTAACTCTCGTGCTGATCGTTTCAATCGGACGCTGCCGATAAGCCTCCGCACTAGTATTTTTACAGGTTTTTAAATTAAAGAACTAAGAAGATTATAAGACTTTTCTTTCTTAACGTTTTCCCGAGTCTTCCTTTGTGCGATAGGCAGAAAATGAATAAAACATTGTTATAACGGTTTTTGCATTCTATACGTATTCTGCCCGATTAATATCGCATTTCGCGAGTAATTGAGTGAGTTTCGACTTGAATTTTGTGGGAATCGGATAGTTTGTGTGGGAGCAGTATAAGTTCTTCAAAAACCAATATAAATAGTAAATATGAGAAGGAGGTTATTTTTTTTTGATAAAATATATTTAACATAGAGTTTAAAAAAAAGTCCGAATATTGATTTATTCAAAACGTAGACTAGTTTATAGTTTTTAAAGAAGAAAACAACACATATCAATACTGCAGCGAAAATTTAGAAAACAAACTAACTAACAAAAACCTGGAACATATGTTACATATATGTTTATATACGTCGTCCAAATGGTCGTGAACTTGTGTGTACAAGATAATCAGTACATGAATTTTCTTGTCAAACTTACAGAACCATGAAAGAACAGGTAGCGTTCAGCTTGCTACCACAGTACACTTACTTATTCAAGCAGATAACTGAATTGCAGTTATTTATATCTTTCTGTCAAGAGAAATTATTGGTTAAAACTTTAAAAAAGGAAACAAAACAAATCTCTAAAAGCTGTTGTCTTGCTGACTTTTAAATACTTGGTTTAATGTCCAGTTGCTGGAAAGCGCGTGGAAACGTATAGATTAGGGTGAAATCAGATGTTTCCCTCATGCAAGGTTTTTTTCTCACAGCAAATAAAACAAAGTTCTTGGAATTGGTTTTTTTTATCACAGACCCCCTCACACTCCCGAGTCTTAGAATATTGTCATGTAGTTGTTTCAATCAAAATGCAAGTAATGTTTGGGACTTTTGTTTTTCTATGCCGAGACATAATATTCCCAACTGTCCCATGGGGCTAAAACTGTGTGATCCTTCCACCAATTTAATTGAAGCCCGAGGTCACGAGCTTATAATCATCATCTACTAGACGAGTGGTAAGAAGATGACAGAAGTGGGACTCCTGTGTGGGTTAATTGACAAATAACAGTTTCGAATCGAAAACATTAATGTAAAACGGAAAAGATAAAACTTGACGATTTGAAATGTTTAATTTTCCAAACTGTAAAAATATATATATCTTTTTTTTGCTTATATTGTTGAACTGTTTGAACGTCGAATCCTTTAAAGTACGTTATTATTATTATTATTTTTGAGTAGAAGAAATTATTTATTTACTTTAATTTGTATGCAATGCAAATAGAAATGTTAGAATACAGTTCATGGCGTCGCCCATCGTGAGGTTAAAATAAGAATCGTTTCTTCGCAGTACGGGCCCGGTGTGGTCTGTTTTTTAGGACGCTCGACTCGCAATCTGCGGGTTGCGGATTGAAACCCCATCCCCGATACGTGCTTCCCCTTTCAATCGTGGGGGACGATATAAAGTCACGGTCAATCCCACTATTCGATATGAGTAGTCATAGAGTTGATGATGTTGAATGGGACGGTTTGTTGGTTTGCGAGAAATTCAACAAACAAAAGTACGTGCTAGACCCTGATGTAGGCTGTTCCAAAGCATACAAGAATTTCTAACGTTTGTAGACCATCAGAGGACACAGTAATAACATTATTAGTGATCTTAATTCTACAACTGCATCTGTTTCAGATTGGAAAGTGGAATTTTTCGATGACAACCGTTATTGCTAAAGAAAAGTACTTTTCTACCTTATCTTTTAACGAAACAGTTATTAAAACATATTTTCAAAATTTTAGGATTATAATTTTCTTAATCTAGGTTTATCAATCTCATAATTCAAATAATTTTTGTAATATTTTACTGGACTATCTGTCACTAGACGGCGCCGGAAAGCCAGAACAGTAATTAGTTATCCTATTTCGAAGACTAAAACTTGGTAAACTGTGTCATACCAAAAGATGACATTCAAGCGCCTTAATTCTCTGCTGCACTGCCCCCCCCCCAAATGTGGCAGCGGTAATTTTCCCGACTTTCAATGCTAAAATCCGGAGTTCGATTCCCGGTGATGGGTACATAAAATATCCCAACGTAGCTTTGACCCAAAACAAACAAACTTGCTATACTAGAAGTAATAATAAAAATAATGATAATTTAATAAGTAAGCGAGCCATAGCATGCAGTGGTTCTTTGGAATGCTTATTTGTGTAAGAGCATCATTTTATGTTCATCGCATGATCAATTTGTTTTTTTCGTTGCTCATCAGAACTAAAATTTCTGTGTTGTTAAACTTCTCGACTCTGTTCTGTTTAGATTTTTTTTAAAAAAGGTTGACTTTTAGAAGACTACGATGCACTTAACTAGTGACAAACTCATATTCGTAACTAATTGATGTAGAATAACATTAATGTGCGGGGGGTGTATTGGTACTTATACGCTTATACACGAGCGTGATTACAAGTAAGAAAACCAAACAAAAGAGCAACACTGAACAGGTAAATTGAAGTAGCGTTAGAACTACAAACATTTGTCCAAGAGAATATGCATCATTCTATGTATTGTAGTTTGTCCACCTTACGTCTCTATAGGTTAATTGCAGTAAAACATGTAATAAGTTACAAGTATAAAAGATAATATACATACGAATACGTTTTGAGGGACTTATTTCACGTTTTTTTTTAACTCTATTGTATCGCTATTGAGGTCCCAATATTTCCCGTGGCCTGAGCATGCCCATATGGTTTGCATGTCGGTTTGGAGAACTTAGAGTCTCAGGTTTAAGACGTGTTGCAACCAAATATTTCAGTCGCGGGTGTGTTATAAAAGTGACAGTCTATCCCTCTATTCGGTTAAGGGCATCCACTTCAGGCGGTGGGTGTGCTGGCTGCGTACCGACTGATTGCCTTCCTTTTCTATGGTCAGCAGTTCAAAATTAGGTACGGCCATGCAGTGCTGCCTCAACCACAATTGTCCATAACGTGATTGTTTAAGCCCATTGCATACATCAAACAAATATCATCGTTTTCATAAAATAAATCAATACGTACTTCATGAAAACTATTATGCATTTATTGTTCGCTATTGAATCTCAGCGAAAGATCCCCATTAAGCGAATTAAAACTATTTTGGAATTATATGAAAGTCAGGTGTATTGACTCGGTCACCGACCAATTTTAACTGACATGTCACTAGACTAGAGGAATTGGGTTTACAGGACTTACAAATTCTGCCCTCGTAAACACTATTTTAACAGCCCACGAATATATACTCAGTGTTCTAGGTTGTTGGCCATGTGTGTGTTTTAACCAGGTTTAATATTGTATGGTGGGAACTACAGTATTGTAAGATCGAGGACTATGGACATTTGTAGCGTTAATGTACTGATCAGTTATTGGAACATCGACATGAACATTATTTCAAATCACTCTGCGTGTGTTCTAATCTTCCAGCATGGTTGAATATAGATCTATGCGAGAACAAATCTAATAATTAAAGTATTATTATACTTACGATAAAAAGGTAAGACATAGGAAACGTAGTATGATAATACTTTAATAGGTTTCCTATGTCTTACCTTTTTATTGTAAGTATAATAATACTTTAATAGGTTTCCTATGTCTTACCTTTTTATCGTAAGTATAATAATACTTTAATAGGTTTCCTATGTCTTACCTTTTTATCGTAAGTATAATAATACTTTAATACGATAAAAAGGTAAGACATATGAAACCTATCAAAGTATTATTATACCTACGATAAAAAAGTAAGACATATGAAACCTGTAAAGAATTGCAAGTTCATTAAAAAGATATATAAATACTCATTCTATAATACCCAAGATCATCACGTTTAAGAACCTTTTGATGAAATTTACAATCTTCTTTGTTGAGTTAACATTCGTGCGTGATTTCTCTGATTATGTAAAATTCGATTAAAACCCATAAAGTGATACACGTTCTAACAAAGGCATCACTGGGCACCAGATTGCCTTCATTGGATTGGTGAGTTTCTAACTTGTCAGAAGCATTATCGGTAAACATTCGTTATGATTCTTGTTCAGCGATTGTATTATAATCTCTACACACTTTTTAAAATGCCACTGTATTGTCAGCTTTTCTTTGTTCTCGTTGACACTGTAGTTTTTTGTTTCAGATTGTTAGTGCTTTTGGCGTTGTGTACACGGATATCTTTAACATTTATTACAGTCTGTGAAACAGGAACTTAACACTTTATGAATGTATGTTTTCATGAATGAATAGTTGGTTATCAGATATTATAATAAAACAGTCTTTGTTGCTAAGTGTGTATTTTTGTTTTTGTATCGAAATGATGCATCTAGTTTTACAAGAAGAGCTGAAATAGGTAACTCCCACTACGAGGAACAACAAAAAACAAACAAACAAACGTGAAACCGCACAAGGTCTGCACGTGGTGTTAACGGTTTACCATACGGTATCTCAATTATAGTTAGAGTTGATTCATTTTGACACTTGTGGACTTCCATGTTGCTTATGTATACGAGGTGGGAATAAATGGTTTCACTCTCTCTCCCTCCTTCTTTGTTTGGTTGCTACAGCAGCGCCTCCGTTGCCATGGAGACGTGACGCATCTTCGCTCCATGCTCTTGTATATGTGTGTGCTTGCTGCATTCTGTACTTGTACCGGCCTGTCATCAGAATAACATGGAAGTGTCAGACCAGGACACACAATCTCATGACTCGTAGTCGTGAAAATTAAACTAGAATGAACGGAGATTTCTAAAGTCTTCAGGCTCTAGCTTGTTTAAACCTTTATCGAAACTCAGTTGAGTCCAAAAAATCTTAGGTAAGTTTCAACACGTTAAGTCTGTACACTGACTAACCCCGTTATGTTTTCATAGGCCCTTTGTGTCAATCATAAATTTACACAGGATAGCATGAGGGTTACTAGTTTTGGATAAGCGATTTATGCGACCGTAAAGTGTATAAAATTTGTAGTCAGTTGTATTTTAAAACTTGTTTGTGCTTTGTTTAAGTTTGTACAAAATATAATGTTTATAAAGCAAAATTTTTTTTCATACAAAAACTCCGTGTTAAGATGATTGGAATGTAGGAATCAGCTGACCCGTGATAATTTGTAAAGTACCTACTTATAAAAACATATTGTATATTATTGTACGTTTAACGTATACGTTTGTTTCTATTCCTTAGCATTATATTGAGCGCAGGAAAATGTATAGCTGAATGTAAATATATGGTTATTATTATCTGATGTGAGTTACTTATCGTATGACGGGACTTGGGTACACATGCCCTGTATTTGTTATTGGACAGTCTTTTTTTATTATTGTTGATACACACATATATAATATTGTAACGCATTGTATCTGATGCCGGTTTGAAAAATAACGCCAATTTGTTTGTTACCTTGACCCGAATATAACTCATAATGCCATCAAATTCCTGTTTCGAACATGAATAATGATAATGGCGCCAGTTGATTTGAGCATATTTACTTAGACGTTTAGAGTCGGGCGGTTTGGTTAAAATGAACCTTGAATAAAGTTAGTTTTCTTTTCTCTCCCTTATGTTGTGATTATAACACCATACATGTTTATGTATAATGCAAGCTTCCAGAAGTAAGTCAGGGAACTATCCGTGAATGTGTTCGCGAGTTTTAAAACTTCGAAAAGAAATTCAACAGTATTCTTCGCGATTACCACTTACGTCGTCACTTAGAGTTGTACAATAAGCCAGCGCAAGTAGTCTCTTTGTGCAGGAAACCGGACCTCACGTGCCTATCAGGCGGGAGGGCGAGGCTTAACTACGAGTGCCCGGAACCTCAAACAGTACATAGGCAAGCAGACACTAGTTTGTCAGAGCGTCAACACGAGCCTGTATTACATGCATAGATGTTAAACAGGATAGATGTCATTAATTTAGTGTCGTGTAAACGTGACTGACTGGTTAATAATCAGTCATACTACACTGCTCCTAGTTTCTATCGTACGTTGACTATCCAATTTGGCTAGTCCCATAAAGTTGAGATAACTGCAGAACTTCGCAAGGCTGATTTGACTTTATGACTGAAACATCTGAAAGTAAATGTACACCAGTATATGTCGAATAGGCAAATTGTGCCACCACCCAGTTTGAACTTGGAATCACAAGAGAGAAAATACAATATAAATACAGTATTAGGGAACAGTACAATCACTGTCCCTCTCTTAGTTATAAGAGTCCCTTGGTTGATGCGTCCTTAACTTTGTCCCGTGCTTTAAAAATAAGAATTGATAGTAATTTAACCAAACGTTTACATAATCCTAAAAGTTAAAGGACCTGGATCTGATGTTGTGAATGGTCTCGGGATATATGCAAGTTATATAAGTAATGAGGCTTACTTGATTTTTAAAGTCCTTATAGGTATACGTGTGTGATCATTACAGAATTTCACAGCGTGACAAGAAAGATATTAATGCCAGCTTTTTTTTCATTCAAGGGTGGTGGTATACTTTTTTTGAGCCCGGTGCTAATTATTAAATAATACAATGATAGTTTTTCTCAATTTCAAAACTATAATAAGTAGATAAGATAATCTCATCCAAATTAATATTTTCGTTTTCTAATTCGTCTTAATTTTTTTTACGGGAAACAACATTTTCTATGAGAGTTACTAAACTTCTGGTTTTATGGCCAATATTAGTTTCAACGCCCCTGCCACCGTACCTTAAACTGATAAAAACCGTCCCAGGGGGGTAACGAACTCTTCTTGACCTGACTTCCTTACTATGGATCCTATTTGATAGCGCTTTTAATAGCGTAATTATTACCATGATGTAGTTTTTATTTCAGAAGTCAGTATTGGGAAAAAATATTTTTCTTCTGATGTAAAAGAACAATACCACGTGTTTACCAGGTGTTTGTATGATAGATTTTAACAAAAAAGGAAATATATCATACTATAGTATAGAAAATAAATTAACTTAAATTAGTAAACATTATATATATATATATATATATAATCCTTAATTGGTAAAGAAAAACATATTCGTAAGTTCGTGCAGTTATTCACTGTTTGTGTGTGTTTACCATGGCGCCTTTATCGTTATGTGTCATTCTGCTGCCAGACCTTATTTCCGTAAATCTGTTCAGAGTCTAATTTAAAGATTTCCTGTAATTGATCGATGACATTTTAATAGTCTTGATTATACTGCGTGATAAATTTCAAATTTTAAGGGGTTTGTTAACATTTCTTGTTAGAATGGTGAAAACATTACCGGTATTTTATATATTGTTTTCGTATGTCGCTTTAGTATCTAAAGGCATTGAGCCCTTTACGTTCAATACGCACATGCGCAGAGTAAGGAAGAATTTTCAAATTTAAAATACGACAAGAGAACAAACACACAGGGTTGATATATAGCAGCTTTTTCTTTAATCGCGGAGCACCCCATGGAAGTCCTAGTAGGTCAAACTCAAAATCAAAACAAAAGCGAAACTATTGTCCAATTATTCTCGTATAAATATAATTAGCAAAGTTTTGGTAGATGATCAAATAAAACATTCTAACTAACTAATTCAAATATTTTTATGCATCCCTTGGTGACATCCCAATGAACTAAGGTTATATTTATTGGCCATTTTCGTTTGTAATCTTGTATATAGTTTCGATAAATTATTAAAGAGGACGTCGTAATTGAAGCATTTATTGTTTTTACCGCTTTTTATGCTCTTAAAGATCAAGAAATAAACAGTGAAAACTTATAGTTACGGTAAGACTACAGAAATATGCTACCAGAGTTGAGTCTTCTACAGGCTTTAGCCCAATGATAGCCTAATTCCACTTAATACAGTAGCTTAGAGCCTTAGATTAGCCTAGCTGATGAACTAATGCTGGCCCTTTTTGTGATCTAAGGCGCCTAGCTAATGAACCAATGCTGGCCTTTTTTGTGATCTAAGGTGTCTAGCTAATGAACCAATGCTGGCCCTTTTTGTGATCTAAGGTGCCTAGCTAATGAACCAATGCTGGCCCTTTTTTGTGATCTAAGGTGCCTAGCTAATGAACCAATGCTGGCCCTTTTTGTGATCTAAGGTGCCTAGCTAATGAACCAATGCTGGCCCTTTTTGTAATCTAAGGTGTCTAGCTGATGAACCAATGCTGGCCCTTTTTGTGATCTAAGGCGCCTAGCTAATAAATCAATGCTGGTCCTTTTTGTGATCTAAGGCGCCTAGCTAATGAACCAATGCTGGCCCTTTTTGTGATCTAAGGTGCCTAGCTGATGAACCGATGCTGGCCCTTTTTTGACCCTAAATCATGCTCAGTATATTAGTTTGTATTGGCAATGTAGGTGTTTGATAAATTTTGATGATCCCCGAAGGATAAGGATGATATGTTAGATATGAATTTTGTGCATGACAACGCCATCTGATGGATTTTAAACATATCAATGGTAGTTTAGACAGGACTTGTTTCGACAAGACAGTTAAGATATTTATATTTTATAAGTTTCGCGCAAAGCCAGGGCTATCTGCGAATAACCTTCTCTGATTTTAAACTGATAGAACAGAAGGAGAGAAGCTAGCCAACAGCACTCAATGCAAACTCGTTCTTGTCTGACCAAATAGTGATTTGGCCATCACTCGTATAACGCAATCACGGCCAGACAGTGCGGAGTGCATTCTTGGGGTAACGAGATACGAATCGTCGGATTCGCAGTTCGTGCATAACAAAACACCGGGCCACTCCCGAAGCAAATAAAATATATAAGCATTTAATAATTTTTGGATTATCTACTAATAGCAGAGCGCTTTAAAGAAAAAGATTAGGTAACTTCAGTGGAAATACTGTACCTAATCACGTTACACCTTTCTGAGGAAAATGTAATATATATAATAGTAAACAGATGTACTAAGTTGAATCATTTCGTTTCGTTACCTATTTGTTCACATATTTTGTGTTCGAAAAATCTGCTCTGCCATTTGTATCTTTACGATAAATTTCCTCAAGAGCAGGAAAGGAACTCGTCTTAAGTTACCAAAAGTGTAATGACGGAAAACAAGATCGAGGGATTATCATAAATTTTTTTTTTTTGGGGGGGGGGGGCTATCTTATGGGTCAACAGTTTCATTACTAAATAATACAAAATTCTTGATGTTAACTATGGTTTTGATGAAGTTGGTTGCCCCATTATTGTTTTCATAATTGGAAAACTAGTCAAAAGAGAGCTATAATATTTGGTTGATGAGAAAGACTAACATAATTCTCACCAGAGGTCGTTAATTGCGACATTCTCAAAGACAACGTGTTCATAATGTTCATTGTGCCAATCGCTCATGTCTAGTTACTGGTTTCATTCGTCGGAGAACGTGATACGTATCTTATGATACTGTCCGACTTCCAACAGTTGTACTTCACTTAGCGTTGAAGTCGTATGATATCTTTGAATTCTGTCAGGGTAGTGGACACATCACAGTAAATCAAAGACTTGATATAGTCAACAAGGGTGAGTACTTGAGAACATGCTGGTTACGTGTGTGGAAAAATGTCTGCTGACTATGCTATCCTTGAAATCACGTCCCAGGAATGTTTTTGACAGTCCGTGCAACGTGGGATGGAGTCTCACCTTGCATGAAGACTTTCATTCAAAACTCATCTTCTTTGAAGTGTAGGAGTGATAACGTTTTACATGTTACATCAGTAGTCCGTCCTCTTTGTTCAATCTTTTTTATAAGTTTTCTGTAACCCTCATTGGTGCATGGTCCTCCCCGTTCTTGCATTACCTTATGTTCAACCATCGTTATTACCATAGTTGTATTAATGCTTTATTGAAACAATTCTAGTGCTCGAAGATAAGCTCCTAGGGGTAGGGAGTCACTTCTACTGACGGAATAATTTTTGCCATTTTTTTATACTCTTTTTATACGGTTACCGGTTGGCAAAAAGCATTATCGCGCCCGCTGGTGAGAATTATTTTTGACAGTGTAATCGCCTCTTCTGTCATCTCGTTACTTCTTCTACCAAATATTAGAGCTCTCTGCTCATGAGGTATCGAATTATGAACGATAGAATAGGCCAGCTAACTTAATAGTACCCTCTATACTAAACTTTGCAATAATAGTCAAATTAATATTTGTTTTATAATTTGTATAATGAAATCTGTAAAGAAATATTGATTTTATGAGAAGCTTCCTACTTGCCACCTCAGTTTTCTCAATTACTTGGATCATACAGTTTTTTTCAACTTTAAAAAGACCGGGACCCTACCGTTAAGCCTTGGCATTAATTTTTGATCAGACAAATTATATTAAATTTAATTGTAATTATACTTAGAATTCATTAATTTAGTTTATTCAAGACGACATTATAAATATATATTGTCTAAATATCTTTCATTATATCACGCAAGGAAAGCGGGAGCCAGAAATGTTTCTTTTAATGATAAGTTATTGACCAAATGTTTATGCGAGTAATCTACCAGATTGCTTAGTGTTTACTGTTTGACAAAGTCACGCACAAAAGCTGAAACTGCTAATTGTTATAGTTCGTGCGTATGCGGATCTTTTACTAGCTGGGCAAGTGGATTGTATTATAAGAACATGATGTGTTATCCTAAAGGCAATAGCGAATGTCCATGGTTCCCATTCCGTTACACACAGAAACGCGTTCCGCGCTTTGAGACCTTATATGCGATACAAGAGTGACGTTAAATCTCACTATTTGATTAGAGTAGCTCAAGAGTTAGTATGGATGTTGTTGACTATTTGTCTTCCCTCTAGTCTGTGAGTTTATAATTAGGGACGACTAGCGCAGATAGTCCTAAATTCAGTACATTCAGTATGGTTTAGTTTATGAATTTCGCGCAAAGCTACGCGAGGGCTGTCTGCGCTAGCCATCCCTAATTTAGCAGTTACAAACTAGAGGGAAGGCAGCTAGTCATCACTACCAATCGAGAACTCTGGAACTACTCTTTTACCAACGAATAGTGGGATTGACCGTCACAATATAACACCCCCACGGCTGAAAGGGC